>NW_026868149.1:844677-939637 GCF_020745735.1 Hemiscyllium ocellatum | reverse complement strand
GTGACACTGTTCTGAAAAAGTCATATTGAAATCAAAGGTTAATTTCTGAGTATCCCTTCTCAGAGGGTGCCAGACCTGCTGAGTTTCCCTCTATCGATTCCTTTTTCTATCTGAACTGTGACAAATTGAGTGATCTGAACGATATAAGCAAAGTTGATATCTCAGTTGAATCTAGAATATTAGTTTATGGACATTAAATGAGAAATTTACTAAGTTCCTATGTTTGACAGAACTCCAAATATCCATGACGTATTGCATTGTGAGACAAAATCATTGTGAGACATTGTTGAAACAAAAACAGATGTTGCTGCAAAAGGTCTGCAGCATCTGTGCAGTGAAATCAGAATTACGTTTCTCGTTCAGTCGCCGTTCCTCAGAACGGATGGTATCCCTGAATGTTGATTAATATACAGCAGAGGCTGAATAGCTGTTTATGGATACTGTTAGTAGCTAACAATAGGGGGTGAGTAATGGAAGGCCACGTGAGAACTAGGCCTGGTGTCTGGGTAGGGGGCATTGAGGAGTTCAGTCCCTAAAATTATTGAACATTATTTTGAGTCTGAATGGCTGCAGGGGCCACCCGCGGAAAAATGAGGTGTTGTTCTTCCAGCTTGCGTTGAAATGTCCTGGAACACTGCAGCACGCCTGACGCAGAGATACTGGCCAGGGTACAGGATGGGGTATTAAACTGGGGCAACTGGAAACTCAGGGTCTTTTGCCTAGTTACAGCTTGGATATTCTGTGAAGTAGTCACCCAGTCTACCTTTAGTTTCCCCAATGTAGAGCAGATCACAATGTGAGCAGCTAATGTAGTAGACCGGATTGTGGGAAATGTTTGTAGGATGCTGCTTCACCTGAAGGTATGTTTGGCCGTTGGATAGTGACAAGGAGGAGGTAAGTGGGAAAGTGTAACACCTCCGCCAGGGGAAAGTGAAGTGTACCAATGGTGGGGGCTGGGGGAGGTGGGGAGGGGGGGAGGAGTATGCAGTGAATAATGAGTGGACTAGGGTGTCCTGCAGGAAATGGTCACTTCAGAAGGTGCAAACGGGAGAGGAGATAAATATATGTCTGCTGGTGGCATCGCGCTGGAGGTGGGCGAATGTGGACTGATGATCTTCTGCATGTGAATGCTGGTGGGATGGTAGGTAAGGACAAGGAGAACTCTTACACTGTTGTAGGATGGGGGAGAGAGGGTGAGGATAGAAGTGCAGCAGGTAGGTCAGAACTGGTTGAGAGCCCTGTCGATAACAGAGCTGGGGAATTCTCGGTTGAGGAAGAAGGTGGACATTTCAGAGGAAACATTTTTGAAATTGTCATCATCAGAACCAATGCGGTGGAGGCGGAGGAACTGGGGGAGTGGAATGGAATCTTTGCAGGAAACAGGATGTGAGGATGTGTACTCTAGGTATCTGTGGGAGTCGGTGTGTTATACTGGATATCAGTGACAGGTCTGTCCCCAGAATAGAAGCAGAGATGTGAAGGAATGGAAGGGAAGAGTCAGTGGTAGACAGGTGAAAGTGTGGGAGGGGCCAAATTAAAACGATTAACTTTTCCAATTCTGGACAAGAGAGGGAGCAGTAGCTGTGATATCATCTACGTATCAGAGAAGGAGTTGTGGATGGGGTCTGGAATAGAACTGGAACAAGCAATAGTCTACAGATTTAGTTAATATAATAGTCTGATGTGCCATGGGAAGTTTATAGAACAACAGGTGACATGTGAGGTATCAGAAAGCTGGTCTCCAGGCTCTGAAATGTAGAGGCGAGTCCACCAGACAACAGCAGCACCACCCTTACCGGCATAGGCTGAATAACATAGTAAGGGTAGGGCGGAAGCACACAGCGTATAGTCTGTTGAGATGGTGATAGGTTGGATAAGGTGAGAGGATAAGAGAACTTAAGATAACCAAACTCACATGGAACGTTCTCAATGAACAGATAGAGTTCAAGTAAAGGCCAGAGGAATGGGTCCAGATGGAAGGAGAGTGTTGGAGCTGGGCGAAAGGGCTATGGGATGGGGAGTGGACTTTTGCCCAAAGAAATGGACATTGAGAGAAGACGGTGGAAGAGAAGTTCAGCATTATGTCGTGCCTGAAATTCATTAATGTGGGGCACAGAGGACAAAGCTGAGACCTTTGCCGAGTACAGAACATTCAGCATTAGAGCATGGAAGGTTAGGAGGGATGGTAAATACACGACAAGAGGTGGGCTTGGGGAGGTGATGGACTCAGATTGCAGGTCATGGGTGGTGTGGCAGTTTTAGAGGCTCATAGGCATCTCTAAGTTATTCCATCTTGAGGGCCTCGTATATCTGGTGAGAATGGCGAATGAGCTGGAGAATGAAGTAGAATTGGGGAATGGTGCAGCCTTGAGCCAATGCGATGTGATGCTGTTAGACAGAGAAAAATGTTGATCTCAGTGGCAGCGACACCGCACGACCAGTCCTCAGAAAGTAAATGATTGAAAATAATCGGAATCATTATCTTATTGTAAACTTCTGATTTCATTGGGGTGACACTCAACCAGCAAGGTCTTACTTTTCTGAGACATTACACCTAACTGTGAAAACTGATGTATCTTGATGTTATTAATGAGACAAATCCATCCATGGATTTGTAAGGCACTAGCAAGGGCAGAGTTTATTTGTCATTCCCAATAGCTCTAGGGAAGGTGTCATTATTCATTGAGGAAATCACCAGCACAGAATTTCCTCCGATTCCCGTTGACACGCAGTTTCCTGAGGGTCAATGATGCTACATGAGTCAAATACTACTTTGATGGCACCTCAACTGACATTGGAAAATCAGTTAAAATACTAAAGAGAAAAAGGTTGAACAAGGCATATTTGTACAATGTAGTCACTGTCCTCGCAACGTTTAAGGACAAACAGATGCGTGGACTTCTGATTCTGAGGAGAGGTTTGTCCAATTAGTGATAAGGCTGTTTGGTGAAGTGCTGTGACAGAGAGACAGAAAAAAGTTCCACTCTCTATGGGGAAAAAAAACACCCTATTCACGGTACCTTACACAGCAACAGACATACACTATTGTCTGTTCATATTGGCATTGAATATCTCCATCTCATCATTCACTAATGCCCAATAGCAACACAGAAGCCAGCAGCTCCCATCACCCCAGTGAAAGCTAAAAGGGTAAGGGATGGCCAGTGGAAGTGGGAGTAACTAGGGAACTGGTGTAACTTTACAGTGGGAATGGCAGAAGAAGGATGATTGATCAGATAATCTCACAAACTTTAAAAAAAAAGCCTTTGGACATGCACTTGGTGATGCACGCTCGCATTTTCATTCAATGATTCCATGTGGTGTCAGCCACGAACACTCAGATATATTCTGAAGCAATAACTAATGGCAGTTCCTAGTTTGTTCCATTGACTGTACTCAGTAAGTGAGCCTCCAGTGAAGTGCTGGTGTTATCTCCCACTTTCTATTTCAATGTTTCGGTTTACTTGAGTTGGTAATGTAATTTCCGGAATCGATGATGTCATTTCCTGCCGTTTTTTCTCACAGGATGGTAGATGGAGTCAAAATTGATGTGTTTGTTGATGGAGTTCTGGTTGGAATGCTATGTTTCCAGGAATTCTTGTGCTTGTCTCTGATTGGCCTGTCATAGGATGGATATGCAGACCTAGTCAATGTGGCGTACTTCCTCATCAGTATGTAAGACATTCGGATTGTGATCATGTCTTTTGTAGCTAGTTGATGTTCATATATGCTGGAGACTAGTTTTCTGCTTGTTTTTCCGTTGTAGTGTTTGTTAAAGTTCTTGCAAGGCTTATTGCTCCAGGAGCATAACCGACAAAGATGTGAATTTATTGCTGTGCTCAAAAGTATGAAAAAAGTTGCAGAGTAGAAGAAGAATACTCTATTAGTAGGCATTGTAGCATCAAGGAATTCTAATTTCAAGGTTGTCAGCAAAAGAGAAATAAGGAAAAACGTCTTTAGTTAGAGAGTTGTTACGAATTGGAATTGACCGGATGGGAAAGTCGTGGATGAAGATTCAAAAGAGAACTGGGTATATATTTGGAAATTAGTAATTTAACGGACAACAGAGAGAGGGCTGGCAAATGGGAGATGCTTGGGAGATATTTTTGGAGCTGATGCATACATAATGACCGATCGCTTCCTCCTGTACTTTACAGGTTTGTACTCTATCATGTGCCAGCTGTGAATAAAATTCAATATCCAATTATTTCACTGTGTAAATGTTCGCAAATATGTGATTATTTGATGCAGCATAAGCATTTAAAATGCAAGTATTGCAAGGTCAGCTTCATTATGAAGTCTAATTATTACTCAGAACATGAATATTTTACATGTTGTATTCCCATTACTAAAACAAATATATCATTGCTTTGTCACAAAACTCTTTGGAAAGCTTTGACTTTTCACTGACACGATGTTATGTTCGTTGTTTTTTTTCACTCTCCACGTTTCATATTAAACATCATTCATTCTAAAAATTGGAAGCTTTCAAGTTATTATTCACTAAAATTTGATCACACAAATAATTTATTTAGTTTAATGTTCACAGTGCATGGTGAATTATTACAATTTTTAAATTGCTGGCAAATAGCTGAAGATCGTACATTTCAGTGAGAAATTAAACTGATTGTTTATATATAAAGGTATAAGAACGCTAATTCTATTTGTATCTTCAATCGTTTGCTCACTCTGAACATCAAATCATTCAGAAGCCAGCCACTTTAAAATATTGGAGTGACAAAACATTGCTTTGAATCCTGACATTGAATATCTAATTCTGATCACCACAAGGTTATGTTCTTTCTTCGATAAAATAAAATGAACTTGCTTTATTTCTGTGTTAGAAAATCTTGACAGGAGTTTATATTTTAGTTCCATAAATATAAAATCAACAGAATTGATTGAAGAGATTCTAGTTCAGTTGAATGATTATCGTTCACATCTTATTTTTGCCCAATTCATGGAATATAGCAAACATCCCACTATTGTTCGGCTCAGTAAACTCCCCACCTTGCAATCAGGTATGCTGAAAATTGCTTCAAATAGATCTGAAATCATTTACACTGTTATTGGACCTCACAGCTGCCTGAGATATACAGAGTCTCAGTCGCCTTTTCCAAAATCTGTACATTGAGTTTCTAACCTGGTTCCAGGCAGTCAGTCAAACATGACTTCAAAACAAATAATTTGGAATCCACCTTGGCCAGGGGGAGAACCCGCCAACAGACTATCACTGGTCTCAGTGTCGGTACAAATATTGTCCAGGTTAAATACTAATGGCTGATCAGCAATCAATTTTTAAAATTCATCTTCAGTCAGAGCCTGGCCCAGAGAGCAGACATGTTGACATGGAGTGCCTGAATCACACCATACATGTTACCTATGGTGATGAAATCTGACCTACCTCCAAGATTCCATACCCCTGCACCCCGGGTGAAGACATTAACAAGTTGACAATCTATTGCAGTACCTTGTGCCTCACAAAGAAACCTCTAAATCCATATCCAATAAATGGCACCTTCACATTCTCCAGTATCAAAATAAATTTGTACATCTCTGTGAATGATCAGAGATTACTACATGGGTCACACAGGAGAATGGATGCGAAGTAACCAGCAGCAAACGACAATCCAAAAATCACATCAATAACTGAACTTGACGGATTCTGTCTGGTTTAAGTAAGCACACATGTTATACTGGCTTTCAGGTGACTGGAACAATTCACAACAAACTGGAGGCGTTGGCCTTACACCCCTCCAAAGCTTCCTGATCTCACACACATCACTCCCTCACACATTCAGCAATTGATGAGAATCCACAAGTTGGGTGAAACTGGAAACACAGAACAGTGCAGAACATTGCAGCACTGTACAGGCCCTTCGGTCTTTGACGTTCTGTCGACCTTTGATCCTACTCAAAGATCAAACTAACCTACGTACCTTTCATTTTACTGTCATTCATGTGCCTATCCAATTATATATCCCTAATATAGTTGATTTTACTACAACTGCTGGCTGTTCATTGTTCACACCCACCCCTCTGTGAAATAACCTACCTCTGACATCACCCCGAAACCTTCCTTCAATTACCTTAAAATCTACCCCTCCAGAGCCATTTCCACCGTGGGAGAAAGTAAATGGCTATCCACTATCTATGTGTCTCATCATCTTGAACACCCCTGTCAAGTCACTTTCCATTATTCTTCGTCCCAATGAGGAAAACACCCTAGCTCTCTCAAATTTTCTTTGTAAAACATGCCCTCCAGGCCAGGCAGCACCTTGATAAATCTCCTCAGCACCCTCACCAAAGCTTCCACATCTTTCCTATAACGAGGCAACCAGAACTGGTCACAATATTCTAAGTGTGGTCTCACCAGGGCTTCATAGAGCAGCAGCATAACCTCGCAGCTGTTAAACTCAATCCCTCGGCTAATGAATACATCAAACACATCCTTAACAACCTTATTAACCTGGGTAGCAACTTTATGGGAGCTATATCATGGACCATATGATCTCTCTGTTCCTCCACAATGGAAGAATCCTGCCTTTAACCCTATATTCTGCATTCAAATTCGATCTTCCAAAATAAATCGTATCCCACTTTCCATATTGAACACAATTTGCCACTTTACAGCTGGGTACTGCATCCTGTCAATGTTCCTGTTGCAAACTACAACAGCCCTCCACACTATCCACAATTCCATCAACCTGTGTTACATTATCAAACTTACGAACCTACCCTTCCACTTCGTCATCCACGTCATTTATCAAAATCACAAACAGCAGAGGTCCCAGAACCGATCCTTATGGAACACCACTGCTCACCTAGTTCCACACTGAATACTTCCCATTTACCCCGACCCTCTGTATTCAATGGGTTAGCCAATTCTGTATCCAGACAGATAGGTCTCCCTGTATGCGATACCTCCTTACATTCTGAATGAAACTACCACGGGAAAGTTTATCAAACACCGTGTTAAAATTCATCCACTCCGCATTCACTGCTCTAACGTCTTCAGTGTGTTTAATCCCATCCTCAAATAATCCAATAAGTGTTGTGAGGTATAACCTGCCCCTCATAAATCCATGTTGACTATTTCTAATCAAACCTTGTTTTTACAGAATCCTCTCCAATAGTTTGCCCAATACTGATGTAAGACTGACTGGTCTGTCATTCTCAGGAAAATCCCTGTTTCTTTGCCTGAACAATTGATTACATTTGCCACCCTCCAATCAACCGACGCTACTCCAATGCAGAGTGAAGGCACAAAGGCACAGAAATCTCTTCCCTCTCTTCCTGTAGTAACCTAGAGTGTTTCCTGTCTGGCCGAGGGATTTATCTATCCTTATGCTTGTACTTCAAACAGTCTGTATTTCACCTCAACTTTTGACTCCCTGTCCAACCAAATGATTGACTGCTTTCCATTTCAGGGCTCTGTACAGTGCTGCCTTCCTGAGCAAGTATGGTTCCATATCCTGTGTATGATGGAATGGAAAACATGGGAAGCTTTGACTCTGCTGCTCCTCAGATGCAGCCTGACTGCCTGTGCTTTTCCAGCGCCACAAGTTTCAACTCTGATCACCAGTCCTCACTTTCTCCATCACGGAGGGCTGTCCCCTCTGCACACTGAGCAGGGAAATAATCAACTGAAACTCATTGTATCTGGAGCTGACTGTTCAGTTCTGGAAAGTTGCATTTGATGAACACATTTACTAAAAAGGAATTTCATATTCAACAAATTTTCATTCAGTCACAGAGTTACAGTTTTGCTTCATAAATTGGACAGGTTGATAACGAACAGTGAATGACTGAAGAACTCCGAGGTACAGAGTATTCCAGGTGATATATTCCAGGTTGGATGTGCTTTACCATGATGCTGGTAATATTATCAGACAGACAGATATGATAAGGAAACGAGGTGACATGTGGAAGTGTGACATTTTTGCCATTACAGAGATGTGTTTGAGGGAGGTCGGAGCTAACAACTCAATATTCTGTGGTACCAGAACAAGAGTCAGGACAGAAGACAGGGTAAAAGAGGAGGTGGATGTTGCCTTATTAATTATGGGGTTAGTTACTGGCGTAAGAAGGGACAATATCTTGAAAGGATCTTCTAAAGAGGCTTGGTGGTTAGAGCTCAGGATCAAAACCACGGCAGAAACACTGCCAGGGATATATTATAGACACCCAGATAAAGGAAAGTACAGGAGCAGGTATATAACCACGTTATTGAGGTGTGTAAAACAATAATAGGATAGTTAGATTCAAGCATTTCAATTCCAAACATTCATTCGGTCAGTGATAAATTTTAAGAGGGGCAGGAGTTTTGAAATTTATTCCAGAGAGCTTCTTATATCAACACGGAGCAGATACAACAATGGGCAGTGCAGTGCTGGGCCGAACTGTGGGGAACGAAGCCATTCGGTTGTTCCAGGCAGAAGTGGGAGAACATTATCGGACCAGTGAACGTGATATCACACATTTTGATTTTGCAAAGGAAAAGACCCCAAAAATGTTAGAAAAGTAAGAGCTTTTTGCACTGGGAGATAGATTTTATGGAAACAAATGACAGGATCTGGCCAAAGTGCAGTTGCTTCTGGGTGAAACTGTAGCAGAACAAGGTGGAGGGGGGTTGGGGGAATCATTTGATTAAAATTGAATTGATGACAGTGTCGGCCCAACATGTTACACCGAAGATAAAATTTAGGAAAACAAACCCAGAGAACCTCAGATGTCGACACAAATTCTGAACAGGATGAAAAGGGAAAGAGAAGCTTAAATCTGGTACCAAGTGAGCAGGTCAATAAAGGTCCTGCAAGAATATAGCAAGTGGAGGGCTAAACTTAACCAGTCAGTGGAAGAGCAGAAGGAGGGTTGATAAAACATTAACGGGTAAGACTACCAAGAATCCACAGTCATTTGTTTTTGGTTTATTAAGGGGAAGAGGATAATGCGGGAAAGAATGGGAGTATTAGAGATTAAGGGGACAGCCTGTTCACAGAGCCAGAGAATATGTTAAACGCACCGTACGAATCGGTCTTCAGTTTGGAGAAGCAGTTCATGGATTCAGGGTGAGTGACCGTTTGACTCTTGAGCAAATTGACACAGGAGCTGAGGAAGAATTGCAATTTTATGCAAGATGGAGTGGGGAAGTCACTAGATTAAGGACCACCAAGTCTCACATCAATGAGAGGGAAACAATTGTAGAAAATTCGGAGGACTGTTGAGGCTGCATCATTAAATATCTTCAAGGCTGAGACAGACAGATTTTTATACAAGCGTTACGGGGATATCACAGGAAAGTGGAATGGGGGATTAACGAAATAAATATAACCTGATCGAAGGAAAAGCAGACTCAGTGAGATGATAGACATATTGTTGCCCCTACGTCTAATGGTGTTCTTTTCCAATAAACATGTATTGACAAAAACATCTACCTCTCTAACTATGGAGTAAGACACAGTTTGGAATGCAATCGAGGGATTCAAGGAATTCATAAACGCAATACGAATGGACAGAAAGTACGAGAGGACTGCAATGACATGGATTGCCTGTTAGAGTGAGGATTGCATCGACACAATCACCACTACCAGAAGAAAGACCTCAGCAAGACATCCTCCAAGGCCAAGAGCAGACATGCACTGGGGAGCAGGTAGTCTGGGGCCAGGTGTCAAGGAGTGCTGAAGGCCTAAACACTACATCACTGTCGTGTCTCCTTCCTTCCCTGACCAAAATTAAATGTGGAGGGTAGACAGACATGCCGTTGGCAGCAGAGTAAGCAGGAAGGCTTTCACACGAGAGGCTTTGGACAGCTCAGCTCAGCAAAATGTACAGGTAAACTCAAATAAAGTCCTTTTAACTTTATTGTTACAGCAGTCGAGATGGCATTTAGGGCAGTTACACGCTCCATCTTGTGAGATGTGGTAGCCCAGGGAGATTTCCACCGTCCCTGATGGCTACACGTGTGGGCACTGCACCCAGCTTCAGCTCCTGGGAGACCGTGTTAAGGAGCGACGCTGGGTGGCAAGGTGGATCATGGGTTAGCACAGCTACTTCAGAGCACCAGTGACCAGGGTTCAAATCCTGCCTCGGGCAACTGTCTGTGTGGAGTTTGCACATTCTCCCCTTGTCTGCATTGGTTTCCTCTGGGTGCTGCGGTTTCCTCCCAAAGTCCAAAGATGTGCAGTTTAGTCGAATTGGTCATGCTTAATTACCCGGAGTGTTGCGTGTAAGGGAGTGGATCTGGGTGGCTGCTCTTCGGTGGGTCGGTGTGAACTTGTTAGACCGAAGCGCCTGTTTACACACTGAAGGTAATCAAATCTAGGATGCACTGAGGGTCATCCGAGATACTGACAAATTCATAGACACGCCACTAGTTATGTTTCTTTAATGACTGTAATATTCCAGTCCAACGTTCATCGTCCTGAGTTCATTAGCCTTACCTGTCAGTCCTGTTGTATTTAAATGAACACAATTTAATCCAACAGGCGTTCCTTGCTTCCTGTCATGTTCCAGGCAGAGAGTAGATCGGCGACCAACAGGAATGGTAAAGGGAGTAGGCAGGGATTGCATGAATCCCCTGTGGCTATTACCCTCGAAAACAAGTAGACCATTTTGGATTGTTGGGGGCGATGTCCGTTCAGGGGAAAGCAACAGTTGCCAGGTTGGTGCTACTCCCACTGGCTCTTGGGCACAGCGGGAAAGTGCGTTAAAGTTAAGACGGTCGATTGTTAATGGGACAGATCAAAGATTCTCTGGTCGCAAATGGGAATCCAAGATGGTGCGTTACCTCCCAGGTACTAGGGTCCAGCATGTCTCCAAGTGGCTGCAGAACATTCTCAAAGGGGAGGATGAGCAGAAGAAATCGTTATGCACGTTGGCACAAATGATATCCGTAGAAATAGGGATGAGGTCCTGCAGCGTAATTACAGAGAGCTAGGAGAATCATTTTTTAAAAAAATATCTTGACAGTGATAATCTCCAGAGAGGTAGATTAACGTCAGAGACTTGCACTGAAGGGGATTCCAATATCTCTTGCGGCCAGTTTTGCTCGGGTTACAAGGGAGGGTTTAAACTAGATTGGCAAGTAGTCATATCCTCAAGAGCAGGAGGAAAGTGGAAGGAGATACAGTAATCAGAAATAGTAAGGTTAGGCTGGAAAACGATAGAGCGAAAGTAATGCATTTTGGATTAAATTGCATCTGTTTCAATGCACGAGGGCTGACAGGTAAGGCCAATGAACTCAGGGTGTGGATATGTAGGTGAGACTGGGATATTATAGCCATGACAGAAATATGGCTAAGTGATTGAAAGGACTGACAGCTTAATGAGCTAGGGAACAGGTGCTTTAGGTGAGACAGAGATGGTGGAAAGAGGGGAGGGGGAGTTGCATTTCTGATTAAGGGGGTACCACAACAGTAATCAGAGATAAAATAAATGATGGATCACCCAATGAGGCTTTGTGGGTGGAGTTAAGAAATAGGAATAGAATGGTGAGGTGTTGGGGTTGTAATATGGGCCCTCAAAGAGTCAACAGGAATGAGAGGAACAAATATGCAGGGAGAGGGGGGAGAGCTGCAGGAGCAATAGCGTTATCATACTAGGGGATTTTAATTTTTCTAATACAGACTGGAACGGCCAGAGCATTAAGGGATCTGATGAGATAGAATCAGTCAAATGCACCAGGAAAGTTTCCTCGAGCAGTATATAGAGTGTCCTACTCGGGAAGGGGCAAAACTCCAACTTTTCTTCGGAAATAGGGCTGGACAGGTGACTGCATTAATAGTGGAGGAGCACTTTGGGACCAGTAACCATAGTTCTATTAGTTTTCATACAGTTATGGAGAGGGACAAACCTGGTCAACAGGTTCATGTTCGAACTTCGGGCTTGGCTCAGTTCTAGGCCGCTGGGATCAAGGGAATCCCTGGAGGTATATAAGAGATACAGGAGTTCACTGAAGAAAGAAATCAGTCGGGTGAAAAGGGGGCAAGAAAGAGCCTCGGCTGAGAAGATTAGGACGAATCCAAAAAGGTACTTAAATATATTAAAAGAAAAAGCAATAACTGGAGAGAAAATAGGATCCATCTAAGACCAATGTGGACAAGTATGTGTGGAACTATAAGAGATGGGTGAAATCCTCAACGAATATTTCTACTCTATATTTACCGTGGAGAAAGACCTGATGACTTGAGAACTTGAGGAAGTTAGTGGTGATATCTTAGGGGCAATCCATATCATAGTAGAGAAAATTTGGACGTACTAGAATGTTTGAAAGTGGTTAAATCTCATTGTCCTTACCCGATATATCGAAGAACACCTCAAGTGGCTCCAGAAGAATTTTCGGCGACCCTGGACTATAATGTTGATCATCACTGACCACAATGGATGTCCGAAGACTGGAGGATAGCAAATGCCATGCCCTTATTCAAGGAGAACTGCACAAAAAAAAAGCCTTGGAACGACAGATCAGTAGGTTGAACATCCGTGGTAGGTAAGTTACTTGAGAAGGTTCTGAGGGATAAGATGTACATGCATTTAGAAAGACAGGCTTTGATTAGGAATAATAAGTGTGGCTTTGTGCGAGGAAGTTTGTGCTTGACAATTTTCTTAATATAATTGGATGAAGTGAGCAGGAAGATTTAATTGGGTCAGGAGACATCGAAACATGTGATGTTGGAAAAGCACAGCAGGTAATGCTGCATTCGAGGGGCAAGAGAATCTATGTTTCGGACATAAGCCCTTTATCAGGAACGTCCAATATGTCGATTCTCCTGTTCTTCCGATGCTGCCTGACCCATCGTGCTTTTCCAGTGCCACACGTTTCGACACTAATCTCCAGCATCTGCAGAGCTCACTTTCTCCAAGATTTAGTCAATATGGATTTCAATTACACCAGAACAGAATGAGGCCTTTCAACCCCTGGGGCCCGATATACAGTTACAGGAGGAGGCCAATAAACCCCTCGGGCCTATAAAACTGTAACCAGATCATGCTGCACCAGTATCCAGTTGCACAGCAACAGGATCAATCTATTCAGTTACTTGAAGTCAGTAACACAGGAAATGGAAGAGGCAGCAAAGTGACTGGACTATGGGGTATACTGGAATAAAACCAGGCTACACAGCCCCTCAGACCTGCCCTTCCATTCAGTAAGACAGGGCAGATCTTCACTCGGCCGCAATTTCTCTTTTATGCCCAATTCTTTGTAGCCCTCGACTCTCTGACGGGTCAAAATCCACTCACACCCACTCGCACCCCCCAAACATTTCAATGATTTGGCCTCCCCAACTGACTGGTCCCAACCGACACTACTCCCTGAGAGAAGGAAACACTCCCCACACATATACCTTGGCCTATTGACATGGATAGAAGATATGAACCCAGCGTAAAGTGACTGGCCCTGATATCATGGCAGTACTTGATTCAGTGAGATGTCAAGGAGACGGAACAAAATTGAAGTTGACAGGAAGCAAGGAACGCCTGTTGGATTAAATTGTGTTCATTTAAATACAACAGGACTGACAGGTAAGGCTAATGAACTCAGGACGATGAACGTTGGACTGGAATATTACAGTCATTAAAGAAACATAACTAGTGGCGTGTCTATGAATTTGTCAGTATCTCGGATGACCCTCAGTGCATCCTAGATTTGATTACCTTCAGTGTGTAAACAGGCGCTTCGGTCTAACAAGTTCACACCGACCCACCGAAGAGCAGCCCACCCAGACCCACTCCATTACACGCAACACTCCGGGTAATTAAGCATGACCAATTCGACTAAACTGCACATCTTTGGACTTTGGGAGGAAACCGCAGCACCCAGAGGAAACCAATGCAGACAAGGGGGAGAATATGCAAACTCCCCACTGGTTGAATCATTCAGAACACAATGGGGTTGGTGGACATCAATCCTCCCAGTCCCTGGATATCCCTGTGGGCAATCCTCAGTGGAGCTTCTTCGGCAAAAACATCTTCAGCTGCTTCATCAATGTCTTTCCCTCTGCCATACGATCAGGGGTGGGGATGTTCTGTGAAGATTATACAACGTTCAAAACAATGAGTAACCTCCTAAGGTACTCAGGTATCAAATCAGAACACCATTCAAGCTTGTGCTGCTAATGTCAAGGTAACATTGATCAAAAGCACTGCTGGGCACTAAACATTTCCATGGTTAAAAGAAAGAGGAACTCCTTCAGCAACTCTAGCTGGTTTCACAGTAATATAAGAAAGCCATTCCACCCATCTGATCTGTTGGATAACAAGAGGCGCAATGCGTTCACTCACTCCTGCCTATTACACAAGACGACAATTTTAAAAAAACAGTAGATGTCGGAATCCAAAATACACACGCAGGAAGCTGGAAGAACAAAATAAGCAAGGCAGCATCAAGACGTTGAGAAGTGAATGCCTTGGATATAACAATTCGTCAGGACTGTGGATGGGAGTAAGGGAGTCTATAGATAAAATGCGGGTGAGGGAGGAGGAGGCAGATTGGCGAGATGGGAGATAAGTGAACACAGATTAAGGGTATCAGCGGGTTGGTGATGGGATGGCTGAGTCCAGTTGGTAGGTAGCTGGACAATAGCTTGCTCAGAGGAATGGAAGGAAGGGGAGGGTCTGGGAAGGGAGTCAGGCGATTGGAAGGGAGGTTATTTGCAATTGGAGAATTCAATGTTGAGTCCCCGGGGTGTAGGCTACACAGGACACAGATGAGATCTTGTTCTTCCAAATCGTGGTTTGGTTCGTTGTGGCAATGGAGGACGCCAAGGATGGCCATATTGGAAAGGGACTGGGAAAGAGAATTGAAATAGGAGTAATTTAGCTCGGATGACTACTACATTTTAAAACAGACAAAAACTTTATTCATGAAATTACACAATGAAACACAAAGAACTGAATAAAGAATCACGACAGAATTCAACCTAATTCAACTAAACTTAATTATGCTGTTCCGAGCATGCACAACTGTCCCAATAATCAAACTGCCAATTAAAATCAGTACAAACGGAACATATACTTCCAGGTTGAAATTGAAGGTCAGAAAAGAGAGAGAGTTTCCACACAGCTCTCAGATGAACTTCCCAGTTCAAAACTCAACTGAAAACTGCTCAGCTCAATTCAGCTCAGCTAGTTCAGCTAAAAGAGCTCACCACTCTCCGTTCATTATACTGGTCACATATAAAGCATGACCACTTTGGCCTGAAGTCTCATCTGTTTCCATATAAACAAAAGGCCTCTAAAAATCCTTTTCATCTCTGTACCAAACCAGACTGATAGGAGCTTGGCCCCGTTTTATTGTCCCTGCGAAAGAAACCAGGGATAGAGTCTCCTTGAGCCAAGGAACAGCTTTTTGACAAATAAGGGACTTGCTTTGTGACATGTCTCCCCCCACTGAAAAAAAAGAACCATCAATGCTAAAAAATGGCTGCATTTTTAACCTTTGAAATCCAGTTAGTAGTCTCAAAACAGACAGATACACTATGCTAACAGTAAACATTCAAACATGCACAAACGCTTTCAAATTCAGGCCGAGGTACACCCACCACCGAACACCTCCGTATTTCATTCGAGTCTCAATAACTCATCAGCTTTCACGTTTTCGCGACCTTCCACATGCACAATTGTCAGATTGAATGGCTGCAACAAGAAGCTCCATCTAAACAATCTGGCAGTTTTGTCCTTAGTTTTTCCCACAAATGTGTTGTGATCAGTGTATACGATTGTCTCAGGTGCATTGCTGGTAATATAAACACAGTTATGGTGTAATGTCAACACGAACTTTAAAGTATTTTTCTCCACCGTTGAACATTTCTGTTGATGAACGTTCGACTTCCCCAAATAATACCCGATGGGCCTTTCTATTCCCCCATCATCCTCCTGTAGGAACACCGGGCCAATACCCACATCACTGGCAACGATAGCCACCTTGTAAGGCTTCGCCTAATCTAGTGTAGTTCTTCTGGGAGCAGTGTTTACACAGCCTTTAGATTGTAAAATGCCTTTTGACAGTCCTCTGTCCACTGAGAGTTCTTGCCCTTGACAATTTGGTGAGTGGAGCTGCCGCACTGCTTAAAGTTTGGCACAAACTTTCGGTAAAATCCAGTCAATCCCATGAACCGTAGTACTGCATATTTCTTTTGTCGACGGTGTGAAACATTCCCCAACTACTTTCGTTTTCGTATCTCATGGGGCCATTTGTCCATGTTCAATAACGTGACTTGGGCTTTCTCAAATTCACTTTTAGCTAAGTTTACCACCAAGCCTGCCTTCTGAAGTTAATCGCACAAGTCCGATAAATGCTGTAAATGTTCCTTCCATGAGTGACTAAAAACCACCTGGTCATCAACGTAGACCACACAGTTGAGTAATCAGGCAATGACCTTATTATCGGTCTCTGAAATGTGGCTGGATCGCATTTCATACAAAATGCCACAATTTGAACTGATATAGTCCATTTGGCGTTATGAAAGCCGAAATTGCCTTTGCTTTTTCTGACAGAGGTCCGTGCCAGTAGCCTCTGATTAAATCCAACGTAGAAATGTAAGTAGCTTCTCCCACTTTTTTGACACAGTTCTCCAAACATGGAATTGGATCTGTATCAGTCTTTGTAACGGCATTGACTTTGTGATCGTCCACACATGACCGTTGGGTACCATCTGGCTTTGGTACCATGACTATATGTGAACTCCAGTCACTGTAACTCACTTCGATTATGACATATTGGAGTGTGCGCTCTATCTCCTTCTGAACCTGTGCCAATTTTGGAGAGTCAAGCCCATAAGGATGTTGCTTAATCAGAACAGCATCTCCTGTGTCTACGTCATGCAGAATTATGTTCGTACTTCCCAGTTTATTGCCACATATCTCTCCACAAGATAGTAAAAACTCTTTCAGGTCACGTTTCTATTCTTGTGTAAGGTAACTCAATAATTTATCCCAATTTTTGACAACTTTCTCATTCTCCAATTTGATTTGAGGAATGTCCAATTCAGAATCCTCTGAACTTGGTTCTTCCTTCTGTGCTGTAATCATTAACACCTTCTCCTCTTGCTTTCCTTCCCTGTCAAAATACCTTTTGAGGGTATTCACATGACACACTCCGTGAGATCTCATCCTGTCTGGAGTCCGTATCAAATAGTTCACCTCATTCAATTTCTTCCAATTTGATAAGGTACGCCAAAACTTGCTTTTCAAGGTCCAACTGTTACTGAAAGTAACACCAATACTTTACTCCCAATTGCAAAATTGCCAATTTATGATTTCTGATCCACTTCCTTTTTCATTGTATGCTGCAAT
Organism: Hemiscyllium ocellatum; assembly: GCF_020745735.1. Taxonomy (NCBI): domain Eukaryota; kingdom Metazoa; phylum Chordata; class Chondrichthyes; order Orectolobiformes; family Hemiscylliidae; genus Hemiscyllium; species Hemiscyllium ocellatum. Next base: position 922,342 of record NW_026868149.1, on the reverse strand, counting down.
ACTTTTAAATGCTGTCTACCCAACTCTCCAGCTCTATTTAATCGTTCCCTAAAATTTGACACATCATCCAAATGGATGGTCTTTTAATTCTGACCTATTAATTCCTCCTTAACCAATGTTAATGGTCCTTTTACTTTATGCCCACAAATAAATTTAAATAGACTGAATTTGGTCGATTCATCCTGTGCATCTGTGATCACAAATAGTTCAAAAGGAATTTCCTTATCACAATCATCTGGATAATCCTGACCATAAAACCTCAACATGGTCGTCAGTGTTTGATGCCATCTCTCTCATGCTCCCTGTGATCCCAAATAGTACGCAGTAAATTTGAATTGCTTTATTCCCAAGTTATCCATCATCTCCTTGAATAGTTCGAATGTGAGGTTTGATCTGTCTGGATCTCTATTGGTAGTCCGTACCTAGTAAAAAAGCAAGCATTTTTCTACAACTCTTTTAGCTGTGATGCTGCATAATGGGTCTGCCCCTGGAAATCTAGTCGACACATTCATTATTGTTAATAAATACTTATTTCCACTTTTTGTTTGAGGTAGGGGCCTACACAGTCTATCAAGACTCTTGCGAAAGGTTCCTCAAATGTTGGAATAGGTATTAAAGTTGCAGGTTTATTACTGTCTGTGTGACATGTTTGAGACATCTGGCAAAATTCAACTACATCTTTGTGTAGTCCAGGCCAATGAAAGTATCTTTGTATTCCAGCCTGTAATGTCCTAAACCCGAAATGATCTCCAAGTGGTAGGTCATGTGCCACTCGCAGCGCCTCCTTTCTATACCCAACAGGAAAAACAATTTGAAGAATTTCTGTCCACGCCTGATCTGCCACAATGTGCGCTGATCTCCATGTGCACATTAAGACATTATTTAAGTTATAACAGACAGGAATGCATTCATTCTCTTTCTTGCTAAATGTCTTTTGATATAACTTTTGTAACTCCTCATCCTTTTGCTGCAATTCAATCACCTTAGCAGAGCTAAAATACTTTCATGTTTTCATACTTGCTCCTTCTGTTCCACTTACCTGGTCAAAAAGAAACTTTCGGATAACTCTATGCCAGCTTCCTTATCTCTGCCTTTATCCTGCTTCACCCAGTGCATCTGTGATCTGCTGATGACGTAATCAGGTAAAATTCCTGGATAAACATTCTCCAGGTCTTCAGTTGCCTACATCTTCACTGACTTTTCAACTAGAGTAGGCAGCACGCCTACCAGTGAATCAGCTATATTATTTGCAAGGACAATTTTTATTCCTGGAGCTGAGAGTTAGGGGTCCAGTACTCCTACCACACATTCTCCGCTCTTCTCTGGACTTCGTCGCCTCACTTTACATAACTGAGCACTTTTTGCCTCACTGTGAATTCCTGTTCCCAGCACATTTTCTGGCAATAGTCTCTCAAGAGTTCATAAAGCCTCACCCCTCAGCATTACAGACTGAAAATATTCTGTGTCAATTAATGTTGGAACCTCCTTACCAATTACCCTTCCATGTAGATTTTTTTTAACGCAGATTTAGCATGTCCACTGATCATCTTGTACACTCTGAGGCAGTTGCCTAACTCCCCCTATGCTTTTTGTTACTAGTTCAACGAAACTTCCAGGCTTGTCTTGTTATCCTACAGCTGGATTTCTCCCAGCTCACCAACACTGTGAATTTGTGTGGCCCACTTTATTACAATGAAAACACCATAGTATTTAAACTTCTTTGTCCCCCTCAAGGTTTTCTTTATTACCGTGGTAAATTATCCTTACATTCTACACTGTGATCTACATTTCCCTTTGCACATGAGGATATCTCTTTGCTCCAATTTCTGTCCCTCAGAGACCAGAACTGGTTCTGGAAAGCAAATCAAGTTTATGGACCAGTTCATAATCATCAGCCATTTCAGCAGCAAACCTTGTTGTTTGCACTCTCTGCTCTTCCACCTGAGTTTGCACTACTTCAGGTAGTGAATTTTTGAATTCCTCCAAATACTAACTCTCTAAGGGCATTAAAGCTTTGCCTGAATTTTAAAGCTCTTATCCAACAATCGAAATTAGTCTGTTTGATCCTTAGAAACTCAGTGTAGGTTTGACCAGGATCCTCAATAGATTCCTGAAAGGTTGCCTATGTTGACTTAATGTTTTTTTTAATCTCTTCCGACTCCCTAGATACCTCCTCTGATAGGGATGTGAATACCTCACCAGTCCTACCTACAAGTTTCGTTTGGATCAACAAAACCCACATTGCCTCTGGTCACTGCATTTTTGAGCCAACTTTTCAAATGAGACGAAATGGTCATCACATTCATCTCATCAAGTTGAAGCAATGCTTGAACATACTCAAACAAATTCTCACTAGGCTTTTGGCTACCAGGGGTTGCTCACCCGCACTCTCTGCCTTACTAAGCCCACCCTCAGTCGTTATCTCCAGTGTTTAACATTGACTTCCCTTTTTAAGTGTCAGTTTTTGCTTTTCAAAAGCTCCCTCTTTCTCTCTCCCCTGCTGCTTTCTCTTTTGCCATTCTTCTTTTTTTTTACTTTCTGTTCTGCTGCTCTCTTTTTTCCCCCTTCTTCTGCATTTTATTGAAAGTCAAATGTTTCATTTTGGCTGCCCTTTCCTTACGTCTCGCCGCTAACTCAAGGTGTTTCATTTGCAACTGAATTCTTCCCATCTCTATAGATTCTGATGGTTTCTCCAGCAAGTATAATTGACGAGCTACTGCTGTAATTACCTCTCCTTTCCTCACAGAAGCAGTCAGTTCCAATTACAAATTGGTCTTATTCACTTTTCGTAAAATATCCAAAGTCACTGCATGCACACCGAGGAAACGATTGGCGATTGAAATAGCCATTACTATTCGAAGCTTTGTCAACCCAGTCAAACGAATACCCAAACTAAAGACATTAGCACCTCCCACTCGCTGTTGAAAATCCAGCAATGAGCCCCCAGTCTGTTATGGACGAGGCTAGACCACTCAAAACATTCTTAAGCAAGCAGCACAGATCATAACTTTGCAGTTTGATTTGGTAATTGCCCAATGAAAATTACCCGGAGTAATTTAGCTAGGGTGACTACGAGATTTTAAATCAGAGAAAAACATTATTCACAAAATGATACAATGAAACACAATGAACAGAATAAAGAACCCCTACAGAATTCAACTTATCCACCTAGACTTAATCCTGGCACCGTTTTATTGACCCTCTGAAAATCATCAAGGACAGACTCTACTTGAGCTAATGAAAAGCTTTAGCAAAAAAGAAGGATTGGTTTGTGACAGAGAAGACAGGCTAGTGTTCTGTATGGAGGTCAGAAGCTGGTGGGAATGGCTAATACTATCAGAGTGTGGCTGATGACAGATTTGTGAACAACATGACGTTCAATGCAGGGTCACACACCAACTGTACATCCAGACGGTGAGAGTTCATTTAGAACTTGGAGCTCTTTCTCTCTCAACCAACATGGGGGCTCCATAGAGCTCTGTAAATTATCATAGAGTCATAGAATCATATAGCACGGAGAAAGGCCATTAGCACAAACTCGTTTATGCCGATCAAAATGTCCATCCATGCTAACCCCATTTCCCTGCGCTTGGTCCATATCCTTCTAAACATTTTCTATCTATATATTTGTCCAAATGTGAAGACACATATCATGGAAAACATGGTATATCTCATGCTATCCGTGTTTTGTTTTGGAAATAATGAGTGTTGATTGATAACATTCCAGTGTTAATGCAATCACGTTTTTATTCTTTTTGTAGCGTTACAGATTAAACACTTGTTTCCTTCACACTCTCCTCATGGTACCATCACTGCAGGGAATTGTCTGGTGAAACGCCATTACACTGTCTCTCTGTAGCAAGGAGATCATTGATTTTCAATGAACGAAAATACTGTCTCAAGTATACTCCACAATTGCAGGACGGTGTCTTCACTCTTATGCTTCAATAATTTTGTAATGAACGATACTCCTCATTATTGTGCTGATTACTTGCTGAGTCATAGAGTCATAGAGATGGACAACATGGAAACAGATCCTTCGGAACGACCCGTCCGTGCCGAGCAGATATCCCAATCCAATCTTGTCCCACCTGCCCGTACCCCACTGCTCTGTAGGGATTCTGTTAGTGCCTCATGATCAAGGACATCCAGCTCCTTTTCACCAAGAGCACTTCCCATCATCTCGCCTTCTCATAAGTACAAAATGAGAAGGATTGCAGTTTTGGCCAATCATTTATTTGCCTTATGAAGTAAAGTCACACCAACAGCAACATCACTGTTGCCATTGGAGTTGATTGGAGATACTGAGGAGGCGATGATCCAGCTGTATTATCTCTGAGTATGAATCCAGGGAATCAGGTAATGATCCAGACACTGGATCTGAATCCCACAACGGCAAATGTTGGAAATTGAATTCAATAAAATATCAGCAATTAAGAATCAAATGAAACAATGAAACCATTGTCGATTGTCCTACCTGGCACCCTCATAGAACATAGAACATAGAAGGATACAGCGCAGTACAGGCCCTTCGGCCCTCGATGTTGCGCCGACCGAATCATACCTAACCTATACTAGCCCAATAACTTCCAAATGCCTATCCAATGCCCGCTTAAATGACCATAAAGAAGGAGAGTTCACCACTGATACGGGCAGGGCATTCCATGAACTCACAACCCGCTGTGTGAAGAATCTACCCCTAACATCTGTCCTATACCTACCACCCCTTAATTTAAAGCTATGTCCCCTAGTAACACCTGACTCCATTAGCGGTAAAAGGTTCTTAGTGTCGACCCTATCTAAACCCCTAATCATCTTATACACTTCTATCAGATCTCCCCTAAACCTTCTCTTCTCCAATGAGAACAGCCCCAAGTGCCTCAGCCTTTCCTCATAAGATTTTCCTACCATTCCAGGCAACATCCTGGTAAACCTCCTCTGCACTCGTTCTAAAGCTTCCACATCCTTCCTATAGTATGGCGACCAAAACTGCACACAATACTCCAGATGAGGCCTCACCAGAGTCTTATACAACTGCAACATGACCTCAGGACTCCGGAACTCAATTCCTCTGCCAATAAAGCCCAGTACACCATATGCCTTCCTCACAGCACTATTTACCTGGGTGGCAACTTTCAGAGATCTGTGTACATGGACACCAAGATCCCTTTGCTCATCCACACTACCAAGTAGCCTACCATTAGCCCAGTAATCCATCATCTTGTTATTCCTACCAAAGTGAACGACTTCGCACTTAGCTACATTGAATTCCATTTGCCACATTTCCGCCCAGCTCTGCAACTTATCTATATCCCGCTGTAACCTACCACTTCCTTCCTCACTATCCACAACTCCACCGACTTTTGTGTCATCCGCAAACTTGCTTACCCAGCTTTCAAGTCCTTCCTCTAGATCATTTATAAAGATGACAAAAAGCAATGGTCCCAAAACAGATCCTTGTGGTACACCGCTAGTAACTGCACTCCAAGATGAACATAATCCATCAACTACTACCCTCTGTCTCCTTCCAGCCAGCCAATTCCTAATCCAAACCTCTAATGTATCCTCAATGCCATACCTCCGAAGTTTTAGCATTAGCCTACCATGGGGAACCTTATCGAACGCCTTACTAAAATTCATATACACAACATCTACTGCTTTACCCTCATCCACTTCGTTGGTCACCTTCTCAAAGAACTCAATAAGGTTTGTGAGGCACGACCTGCCCTTCACAAAACCATGCTGGCTATCCCTGACCACGTTATTCCTACCCAGATGTTCATAAATCTTATCCCTTACCATTCTCTCTAAGACTTTGCCCACCACTGTAGTCAGACTCACTGGCCTATAGTTGCTAGGGCTATCCCTACTCCCTTTCTTGAACAATGGGACCACATTCGCTATCCTCCAGTCCTCTGGTACTATTCCTGTTGACAACGATGACATAAAAATCCAGGCCAATGGCTCTGCTATCTCCTCCCTAGCTTCCCATAGGATCCTGGGTAAATGCCATCAGGCCCAGGAGACTTATCTATATTCATCCTTTCCAATATTCCCAAAACCTCTTCCCTGCATACTTCCAGGGCATCCATTCTAATTATTTGTGATTCCATATTCACATCAGCAACAGTGTCCTGTTCCTGAGTGAATACTGATGAAAAGTACTGATTTAATGTCTCTCCAATCTCCTCCGCCTCCACACACAACTTCCCACTACTATCCTTGACTGGACCGATACCTACCCTAGTCATCCTTTTATTCTTGACATACCTATAGAAAGCCTTTGGATTTTCCCTAATCCTACCAGCTAAAGACTTTTCATGTCCCCTTCTCGCTTTTCTTAGCTCCCTCTTTAGCTCCTTCCTGGCTACCTTATAACTCTCAATCGCCCTACTGAACCTTCACGCCTCATCTTTACATATGCCGCCTTCTTCCCTTTCACAAGGGACTCCAATTCCTTACTAAACCACGGCTGCCTCACAAGGCCCTTTACACCATGCCTGACTGGTACATACCTATCGAGGACACGCAGTAGCTGCTCCTTGAACACTCCCCACATCTCATTAGTGTTCTTCTCTTGAAGCCTGTTTTTCCAATCCACACATCCTAAGTCATGCCTCACTGCATCATAATTTCCCTGCCCCCAGCTATAGCTCTTGCCCTGCGGCACACGATTATCCCTCTCCATCACTAAAGTAAAAGTCACCGAGTTGTGGTCACTGTCCCCGAAGTGCTCACCTCATGCCCTTCAGGAAAGGAAATTTACCATGTTCAGCTGGTCGGGCTTACATGTAACTCCAGACCCACAGCAATGTGGTTAACTCTCAGTTGCTGTTTGAAATGGCCAAGCCAGCCACTCAGTTATATCACTCACTTCAAAACCTCAAAGAAATGAAACCGCATGGACCTCAGCACTGACTACTTACAGCCCACGGACTGCAGTGGGTCAGGAAGGCAGCTCACCACCACCTTCTCAAGGACAATGGGGAAAGGGAATTAAATACTGGGCCAGCATCCCATTAATGAATAAAGGAAGATGATCACACGCAGGGAAGAGAGAAAAACAGACATAAAATCTTTAAACAGGAACTTTGACATATACCTTACATGGTCATTATTATCAGTAATATGGGAACAGGAGAAACATAAGTAAGGTTTAATTTCATTTTTTATTTCCATCCCAGCTGATCATCAACAATCTCTTTGCTTCTTTTTCTCTCTATCTCTCTTTCTCCATCTATTCAACTCAGTCGTTCTCCCTTTCATAACAGATGTCAGTGTCACCAACATCTATCACGCTATTTCCCAACTGTGTTCAGTTCTGATGTATGGTCATTAGAATTGAATTGCCAATTCTATTTTTCTCTCGACCCGAGGAGGCTGCCAAATCTGCTCAGTTTGTCTGGCACTTTCTCGTTCTTTATTGTTTCTGATCTGTTGCATCACTCTTTGAGTTATTTAACCTTTAATTTTGTTATTACTTGGAATGTCTGCATCACTGACTGGCAGCATTTTTTGACCTAACCAAATGTCATTTACTGTGAGGTCATTCTTTCAGGCAGTACAGAACCAAGCACATTTCTATGGGTCTCACATCAATCTTAAGCCAGACCAGATAATAACACAAGATCTATTCATCAAAGGACATCAGTGAAATAGATAAACGTATGGACAAAATGCTGGAAATGTTATGGTTGTTATTTCCAATTCCTGACTTTTGTATTTACTTTCTGACATCGTCTGTGGTAGGATGTGGGATATCATCTTTCTGTGTAATAGTCTGTGCATCTGAATTACATTTCTTCCAACATTACTGCGCTGAGAGAGTGTTTCTGTCATGAAGTTATTTTAGAGACAAGAACAAAGTTGCGATCAAAATATTTGCAACTGAAAGAGTGCTTAGAGGAAAGGTGTAACCATAACGTCTGAATTTTACCAAAGCATAAATAATGGTTTATTAAGCGTCAACATTGAAGCCAAGATGGTGGCTGGGCATATAATCGAGCTGGTAGTGGATAAGTTTTGTGATGGACAGAATACCGAGACACAAATGAATTTTATTTATTTTAATTCGGTATTGTGAACAGTCTCGTTCTCAGATGTTTGTTAGGGCTGGGTGTGGGCGGTTCTGACATTTGTGGGTAATCAATGGAATTTGCATTTGAAACTAAAGACAATAGTTTCCGTCTTTGTCAAATATAGATAACAGAAATAGCAAAGAAGTTCGCCATGGTTGAAGGGATTAATAAATGGATAGAGATGAAGAAACTTACCAGGAACACCAACAATAGCGAGGATAGGGTAGTAACCCGCTTGGATAATCATCAATGCACCCCATATCCGATATGGTAATGTTGACCAAGACCGGAAAAAATAGTAAAGACCCCAGGATAAACTCCTGTCCATTGTTGCAGCATTCCAGTCTAATGTTCTCAGATTCTGATCCATTAATGGATCATTCCAAACTATTCTCAGATGTTTAAATCTCCTTTTTCTTTCTCTGCAGCTGCTGATCCCTTTGAGCGTTGGAGTTGATGCATCTGTTGCTACAATGGCATAAACCATTGCAAGAGGCCCCTTACTAATAGGAGACGGAAACATCCAGTGACACAACCGTGATCCATGGAGACTGGCATCAATCACAGTCACTGAACAAACAGCTCCATTTAACCCCTTTCAGTATGGTCCCTTCAGTTCACAAAAACTACTGGACAGGATTGAATGTTGGCACCTTTGGCTATTGATCACATTTCCCATCACCCATTGCTCTCGTGAAGTTAGTAGAGAGGGAGAATGATGCATGTTTTCTTATCGCAGACTAGATGATTCTGATGCGTTGTCCGTTTGCAATACTGTAACTGGCTGAACCTCCCACCATCACCACCCTCAAAAACCACAATCTACATGCTGTTACCGTGCAGATCTCTCCTCGACTGGAACAGGTACCAGCCAATATACTTACAGTGGATATATTTGCACTCCAATACATAGGAAATGTGAATTTGCCTGGGTATTCCTTTAATTGATCTAATAAGGCAATTTTGTATCTTCAACTCTCAATGTGCTTAAGCATTTTTTAAAATACAAACTCACAACCACCTTAACGCACTTTATTAAGCACAAGTTTCTTCACTTTCTCCTCATGGTAACATCATGCCAGGATTTAGTCTGATGAAACCCCGTTGGACTGAATCCTTGTTAAGATCATTATTTATAAAGCTGATTCAGCCTGTACACAATACACCTCACAGTCTCTCAACAAAACACTATTACTGGGAAAGATACATTTACTCTGATACTTTAATCATTTGGCATGAAGAGCCACATATCATTTACTTCCTGCTACGTAAAAAATCTGTTTGTGACATATGACCAAACATATCCAGGTCTGTTTCAACAACAGCACTTCCCAATCTCTCAATATTTAATGAACATAAATGTGAATTATGATATTTGTTGTTCATATCTAAAATATTTTATATCTTGTGAAGGGCTATTGCCCAACCACTGATCCTTCTGATACCCCAAAGCCTTCACTCCAGATAATTATCCTACTCTCTTCATTCTCTCGATTATCCAACTTTTACTACATTCGGTGTATTCCACCCCTACTTATCCATGGACTCTAACATTCCCCACTCACCCCATTCAAACATGTCAAACTCTGCTGAAAATTTAAATACTTCATTCCCACTGGTTCTCAATTGTCGATATCACAACGGACAACCTCCACAAAATCCAGCAGGTTTATCAAAAATCAAGATCATTCCCCTTCCTGATTCTAGATTGACTCTACTGAATCATGTCATTATTTTCCAAGTGTCTAGTTGCCACATTCCTCACAAAAGGTTCCAAAGTTTTTCTCACAGCTTACACTGCTTATAGTCCAACAGGTTTAATTGGAAGAACACTAGCTTTCGGAGCGACGCTCCTTCATCAGGTGATAGTGGAGGACTCGATCGTAACACAGAATTTATAGCAAATGTTCACAGTGTGATGTAACTGAAATCATACATTGAAAAACTGATATTCTGTTAAGCCGTTCATCTGTTAGAATACAGTGATAATTTCACTTCTTTCATGTGTAAATCACAAACTTTTTTTAAAGCTGCCTTCTCAGGTTAGCTGTTAACAATGGTGATAGCTAGACAATATGTTGAAGGTGTTACAGGGTTACATTGTACATTGTTCAAAAACTGCATGCATTCATGTAGAACTCTGAGCTCAAAAACTGCACGACTTTATGAAAAACTCCGTTATCTCACTTTTTACATGAGAATCAAAAGGCATAGAGAGAGAACACAGGAGGCTCACACCTTCAACATATTGTCTAGCTATCACCATTGTTAACAGCTAACCCAAGAATACAACTTAAAAAAAAGCATTGTGATTTACACATGAACGAAGTGAAACTATCAGTGTATTCTGACAGATGAAAGGCTAAACAGATAATCAATTTTTAATGTATAATTTCAGTTACATCACACTGTAAATTTTTGCAATTAATTCTGTGTTATGATTGAGACCTCCACTATCACCTGATGAAGGAGAGTCCCTCCGAAAGCTAGCGTGCTTCCAATTAAACCTGGTGGACTATAACTTGGTGTTGTGTGATTTTTAACTTGGTGTACAATAGCTGCTTTCCAGTCTGGAGGATCCTTTCCAGAATCTAACCAGCTTTGAAGAACAATCAGTAAATTCTTTCACTCGCTGTCCTGCCACCTCCTCAATAGTTAGGTATGTAGCTCATCAGATGCAGCATAATACCAAACTTAAATCCAATAAGATGTTGAAAGACATATCTTTTATTCATTCTAATTACCTACTGTTCCTCATTTTCACCAATCACTCTGTACACTTGTGTTTCTGGAAGTTTCTTTCTGTATCATCCTCAGCGAGATGGACACAATATAATGTTTTCAGTGGAGAGGTGGGTTCTGTCAGCCAGTGAATATATCGGAGGACTGCATCCAGTGATGATGGATATGTTAATCACGCCTGCCTGGAATGTTCCAGAGCTAATCCAGTTGAATTCATGTTGAGCATCTGCACAGTCCTGTCAGTGGTGTGAGGCTACACAGTATACTGAAGGAGGGGACACAGCTCAGTGACCACCTCAATTTTGAAACAAACTGGTTTCATACCTTGACTCCTGGTCCAACTTAGACAAATGTCCCGGGAAATCCCAGGAAAGATATTGCACTGTCCTGCACCACCCGATTGATACAGATTCCCTTCTGTGGAGCCCCATCTCCATTAGTTTAACATGGACCCAGACACTTTGTAAATGCAGTGTATAGAGGTGGGGTCACCAGACCCAGCAGCTGACAATACAAACCCAAGATAAGCATCCACAGAAACTCCACTGATTTTCCAATGAATGGAATGGGTCAATTCCCCACACGGAACGTGTGCGCGCTCAGTGTTGAAAACTATTTCCATTCCTGAGTTTCTCTTCCTGGCTGAGAAAGCCGTTGCATCTCTTCACACTCCCACACTAACAGTTTCTCTCTACAAAGAAGCAGTTGACAATGTAACATTACCTTTCTCTATATCTCAGCAACTATAAGGGCAGCACCAGTATGGCTAATGGATTTGATCATCACACTCAGAGAAGAGAGGTACAGGGAACCTAACTCACTTTTAACAGGGACAAATCTAAATGGATGCGATATTCAGGAATATGGGAAAATGGGGAAATGTGAGAATAACTTTCCATTTTGTTTTCCTTTCAGTCCATCATCAGAAATCCCTTTGCTCACTTGTCATTTCCTTTCCTCTCTTTTTCTGGCCATTTCTCCATCTATTCAATTTAAACCTGTCCCCCACCTCTCTCTCCAACCCAACCCTCCATGATACCAGGATAAATAATAATATTTCCCAGTTTGCTTTCAGATGTGAAGCAGGGTCACTGGACTCAAACTGTTACCCGCATTTTTCCTGACAGAGGCTGCCATACCTGCAAGATTCTCCAACACTTTCAGACGCTGGAAAATTTTATTTTCGATCTCTAGCACCCAGCGTTCCTTAGTTTATTTCACCTTAAATGCTGTTGTTTCTCGGGATGCCAGCACCATGGGCAAGCGCAGCATTTGTTGTCAATCACGTATTGTCCTTGACTACGTAGCCATTTGTCAAGACAAAATGGAGCCAACAATTTTGTTGGGAGTCTGAAGTCACACTGAGCTCAGACTGGGTAATAATATTAAGTTTTTTGAGCAAAAACTATGAGTGAAATAATAAAAATAAATCTTTACGGTTTCTGGTTGCCATGAGTGCAATTAGGTTTCATTCCAATTTTTGTCATTCGAATTTAAGCTCTGTCATCGGCTGTGGTCGATTTTAAATACAGCCTTGGAGTCACAGCCCCTGCCTCTGAATTACCTGCCTAGTTACATGATCACTCTGATACAGAGTACTTATTGCCTAGTCGGTATTCCCAAATTCCTGCCAGAGACAGATGGCGGGAAAATCCATTTTTTCTTCCCTTTTCTTCGCTTTCTATATTCATACAGTCATATCGCATGCAAACACATTCTTTGATCCAACTTGTCCATGCCGGCCAGGTTTTCCTAAATTACATTATGTCCATCTGCTTGCATTTGGCCCATTTGCCTCTAAACAGTCCCCATTCACGTGTTTGTCCAAATGTCTTTTAAATGTTGGAGCTGCCAGTCTTCCTCTGGCAGCTCATTCCATCACCATGTCACTCTCTGTGTAAAAAGAAAGTTTCCTCTTCCTCCCTTTTAAATATTCCCTCTTCCACCATAAACCCATGGCTCTATGATTTAATTTTCCTAGCCTGTGGAAAAGACCTTGGCTTTTCACCCTGCCCAAGCCTCCCCTGATTTTGCAAATTTCTATAATGTCACCCCTCAACCTCCTACACTCCATCTGATACTAACTTCAAGAACAAGCACTTAAAGATCAGCCCTCCAAATTTGAAACAATGTTAAAAGTGACGGGTAAACAACACTCAGCCCAAGCTTCATACTGTTATTTGTTTTCTTCTTTATGTTACAATAACGAGCCAGCATGAAAATCTAACTAGAGCCAATAAGCCGTCAAGCACCTGAATGTCTTTGTCTAATGGTGGTGATCTCTACGGTGAAAGTGTATCTCTGGCCAGATCTGTATAATACCACTTATTCAACATTCTCCCTCCTGGCCTCCCTATGACCTTATGTGGTTGTTTCTTCTTTATGTTGCACTCAATAGAGAGAATCCCTTTCCCCCAGTCACATCTTAATTTAAACTCATTTTATGTCATCTTCTCATTCACCACTGCTAAAAGCCTGTTTACCTTTTGCCACACCCTCTTTTTCCTGTCACCTACCATTCACCTCTGGCAAGGGACTAAAATACCCAGTGTCCAATCCTTTTCAGTTCTGAAGAAGTGTCACACTGGACTTGAAACGCTAACTCTGTTTCTCTGTCTCTGCAGATGCTACCAGACCTGCTGAGTTTCTCCAGAAATGAATAGGCACAGCACAAATTTTCAATTAAACAAATAACTATGAATACTTGAAATAAAAATTCACAAATTGCTGTAGAAACTGGGAGCTTTGCCGAAGGGTCACTGGACCCAAAAGATGAACTCAGCTTTCACTCCACAAGATGCAGAGATACCTGCTTAGTGTATTCAGCAATTTCTGCTTTTGAACATTTTCCAAAGACGTATGTCGAATCTGCTCAAAAGCCCTGTCCAGCACAGAGCACTGTACATTGAGAAGTGAACTAAAACAAAGTGCACAGTTTCAGTGGCTCTGAAACGACATAAGGCTGGCATCACTGGCACGACAGAGGTCTTAATCATGGTCAGGGAGAAAAACACTCGAAAAGCATTCAATTCAAACACAGAAGATATGATGATGGGAAAGAAAATGATTCATATTAATAGTTTGCACGTCAGAAACCAGGTTACGTCACTGAGTACAGGTCTGATGGGTGAATGGGTCTCGGTGTGAACTGGGGGAAAGTTTGTCGAATTGATTTGCAGATATTGCAGCTCACACTGGGTTATCATGTGATGCTGTAGATCAAGCAGGAGCGGAAGCAGCATTGCGTTCAATCACAATCCATAAAACTTTTCTTCCAGGATAATCCATCACTGTACCATTATCATCAAGCCGAGTGATGGTTCAGTGACGAGTTTGGGTGAACATACCAGAGTCAGAACCATGTGTATCTAAACCTGATGACAACCCATTAAAGCTACCGCACTTGACTGGTTACATTCCAAACAGCAGAACTACCATCTGGTGGAGAAGGGGAAATGATCCCAAGACAAACAGATAAGATCTAAACTGTGCAGTCAAGCCACATCCAGTCATCATTGTTGATGGATTAATAAACAACTTAGAGGAGAAGATAACTCCACAAATATCCCCAGCCCCGTACATCGGTGTAAAAGACAAGGATGTAGTATCTGCACCATCCTCAGCCAGAAGTGTTGAGTCGATAATCCACCTCACCCTCCTCATGATGCCCACAGAATCACAGATGCCAGTCTTCAACAAATTCGATTCGCTGCACGTGACATGAAGAAAAAGCTGAACACAGTAAATATGATAACGGCAATGGACCCGGACACAATTCCTGCAATAGGACTGAAGACTTGTGCTGCACAACAAGCCGTGTCCCTGAGGAAGCTGTTTCAGTCCAGCTCCAACTCTGAAATCTGCCTGGCCACGAGGGAAGTTCCTCAACTGTATCCAGTCCCATAACAAGGGAATGATTTCAGTCTGACCATTTACCATGCTTTCAGTCCCGTCGCGATTACCATATTGGTGGGAGTTATTTTTGACAGAGCTGTCATACAGCACAGAAATAATGTGCTCAGTTTAGTGAGTTTTCTAAATTTCACTATGATCACTCTCATTCTGTGAAAGTCTAAAGAACACAGGCCGAGTTTCCACATCAGGCAATCTCACCATCTGAGGGACGAATCTGGAGAATGTCCATTGCACACCCTCCGTGGTCTGTGTATCCTTTCTCAGATTGGGTCACCAGCACTGGTGAGGTCAATGTACAGTTTCATTAGCAAGCTGTGATACTGCTTCAACATGACCTTCAGACTATGTTATGATTCTCTTAAATGAAGGCGAACCTTACTTTAACTTTCCACTTCGATATATACCTCCAATTACCATTCACATTACTTTATTTATGGATTCACTGCATGAGGTCTTATAAAAAAAGCCTTCTGAAAATCGAAATATGTCATTTCTATGTTGCAATAAACAAGTTCAAATCATTCTGAAGTTTGTCAAGGATGAAGACTCTGTCAGAATCTGTCAGAGCATATTGATTCTCTCCAATGTTGCTGTTAATTTCTAAATGTCCAATATCACATCCTACATAATAGGTTCCATCGGTTTCATTACAGATGTCAAGTTAATTGGTCTGCAGTTCTCCACACGATCTCTTCTTCCCTTTGCAGATGCTTAATCCCTTCCATTCATCTCCAATGCTTGGAACACATTTACTAACTTCTAGCCTCTGCAGAATGTACAGGAAAAAACAGTGATCGACAGCACAATTAATGCGTCTACTGATGATTTATTTCTAATATTTTGATACGAAGTACAACTGGCTCATCAGACTTAGCAATGCTCAATCCAGCTACAATACTACTATGCTAGCCTTCAACTACTACCTTGTTATTGACATGAATTGACTTTATGTCTTCAGTTCCACAAATTCCATGTGATCACTTATTATTTCTCAGCGATTTTCTGGATCTTCCTCCGTGATGACAGATGCAAAGTAACTGCTTACTTTCTTGGTCATTTCCCTGTTCTCCACAATCACCTCTCGTCTCCTGATTACAAAATTCCACATTTGACCTTACTTTTATTTTGTTTTCTTTGCAATACAGATCGTAGATTTATGTTGTCTTTGTGTTCTTCTTTCACAGAATCATTAAAAACCCACAGTGTGGAAAAGGCCCTTGGGCCCAACAGGTCCACCCTGCCCCTCCGAAGAGTAACCACCCAGATTCATTTCCATCCAATTCTACATTTTGCGACTGATGCACCTAATCTACACATTCCTGAACACTTTGGGCAAATAAGCATGGCCAATTCATCTAACCTGTAAATCTTTGGACTGTGGAAGGAAACCAGAGTACCAGGAGGAAACCCACACAGGCACAGGGAGAATATACAAACTCCACACAAACAAATTTCTGAGAATTCTCCGGTTGCCACAATGTCTAAAATTCTTCTGAACTCACTTCCTATGATTAATATAATCTTTAATTTATTATGTTAGCCTCCATTAAGTCACTTGCTCTTTCTTTGGTGATTCTACCTTAAAGAAGTAGACATATTTTTCAGACATTGCAGGATTTCTGTAGATCTCCCGGTCCTGATCACATGTATCCAGGAACACAGCAAGAGGGGAGAGAAGATATTGCAGGGGCCCTGGCTGATCCTTTTGCATCATCGCTGCCCATGGGGGAGGTCCCGGAAGACTTAAGGGTAGTGAACGTTTTGACCTTGTTCAAGGAGGGCTGCGAAGAAGAACCTGTGAACTATAGACCAGTTAGCTTAACAACTGTGACATGTAATTTCCTTGAGAAGATTTTGAGAGATAAGATATGCATGCATTTGAAAAGACACGGTTTCATAAGGAGCAGTCAGCACTGCTTTGTGCATAGGATATCATGGCTCACAATTCGTTAGCGTTATTTTGAAGAAGTGACATGGAATGTTGATGAGGGTAGATGGTAGTCGTATTCTATCTAGATTTCAGAAAGCTTTTGGTAAGGTTCAACATGATAGGCTGCTCTGAAAGGTTCGATGGCGTGGAATCCAGGGGGATCTGGCAAATTGGACATTCAATGGGCTTGATGGTAGAAAGCAGAGGCTAATACTGGAAGGATGCTTCTTGGACTTGAGGCCTGTGATTAGTAGAGTGTCTCAGGTGTCGGTGATAGACCTATTACTGTTTGTTATCCATATCAATGATTTGGATGAGAATGTGCAAAGCATGATTCGTAATTAGGCTGATGACAATAAAATGGGCAATACTGTGAACAGTGAGAAAGGTTATCAGAAATTGCAGCAGGACATTGATCAGCTGGGGAAGTGGGACGAGAAATGGCAAATGGAGATTAATATATATGGGGTGTTGCATTTTGGAAAGTCAAATCCAGGTTGGCGCTTCGTGGTGAATGTTAGACTCTGAAGGAATACAGAAGAACAGAGGGACAATGGAGCTCAGGTCCTTGGTTCTCTGAAAGTAGTTGCACGTAGATACAGCAGTGAAAAAGGCTTTTGGCACACTGGCCTTCATCAGTCAGGGCATTGAGTATACATGTTGGCGAGTTATATTGCAGTTGTACAGGACGCTGGTGAGGCATGCACTTGGAAGATTGTGTTCGGTTTTGTTCAGTTTGCCGTAGGAAGGATGCGATTAAACTGGAAAGAGGACTGAAGAAATTTACAAGGATGTTGCCAGTACTGGATGGTCTGAGTTGTACGGAGAGTTTGGACCGGCCAGAATATTTTCCTTTGAGTGTAAGAAACTGAGGGGAAATCGTATAGAAAAGTATAAAATAATGGGATGCATGGATAAGGTGAATGCACTCATTCTTTTTGCCAGTTTTGGGCATCGAGGTCTAAAGGACATCAGGTTAGAGGTGAAAGAATAAAAAGGATCCTGAGCGCCAACTTTTTTCAGGCAGAGGTTGGTACACATACGGAATTAGCAGACAACGGTTTTGTTGAGGCAAGCACATTAACAACGTTCAAAAGGCTTTTAGACAAATATGTGGATAGGAAAGCTTTAGAAGAATAAGGGCAAGGACAGGGAAATTTAATGAGCAGGATGGACGTTTTGGTCGGCACGGACCACTTTGGTCCAAAGGGCCTGTGTCCAAGCAGCAGGGCTCCATGGTTCTATGACTCTAACAACCATTGCATGTCCATCACTTCATGCTCAAACATTAGATATTGCAGGCGCTGTACAAAATATAACATATTAACGTCTCTATTCCTCAGAGCAAGATTACTAATGAGTCATTCTGACCACACAACACCAAATCTGAAATAACCTGCTCTCCTGTTTGAGTTATAACATACTCTTCAACCAACCTGTTATACGCTTATAGAATTTATTTTTCACAAAATTAGCAGTCGCTTAGTTAACGCAGTTTAGATGCAATTTAAGATCATGCAATAATACTGCAGCACCCTCAGTATTTGCATCTCTAATTTCCAGAGTATACAATGCACAGAATTTACAAGAGAGCATTGGTTTAGATACAATGCTTGTTCTCCTTCCTATTTGTAAGATCCACCCAAACTGATTCTGTGTAATCTGAGGGATATGGTCAGTGGCGTTATTAGTGATATACTTGGACAAGACATTCGGTGAGGGTCACCTCGACACTGACATGATCTGAAGAAATGACCAATATCACAGGACAAGTATCAATATCCTGTCAACTCTGTCAGGTTAACTGTTACCCTACTCTCTCTGTTCCCTTACACTCACTACCTGTTATAGCACCTACCCCATAACAAGGCTTACACTCTATCTCCAAATCAGGCTCACGCACTACCACTCTCACTATTGAATTCAGCACCTTTCCCACGCCACCCCCAACCCACGCTCTCTCTCTACCTCCACTATACTCCCAACACTAATAACACTGCATGGATATAACACTGTGGACTGACTCCCTCCGGACACGTCACCATTTCCCCTCCCCCTCCACATAAACCAGCTCTAAGAGCAGGGCCACACACCCCCGCCATCACTCCTCCCCGCCATTCTCCCATTCCAGGAGATATGGACTGTAATAGGAGAGAAAGGACCAAGCCAGATGGTGGAGCACCCGATATCTGACCCATCCTCCAGCCAACCCCACCTCCCCCCTCCCTGGCATGTGGGGAGGACCCTGGTACGAGCCGGAGTGGACCGGGAGTGACGTATGGAGATTCCGTGACATCCATGTCCCTCCAACTGAGTAAAAAACAATGTTCAGTGAAGGGCAATTCGCATTTTAACCACTCCGTCTGTTCTCAAATTTTCTCCCTCCCCAAAACAACAAATATCTCTTTGCAATGAGATACAGACACAAAAATATTCAGAGACATATGTAAACACCCTAATACACTAACACTCACGGTACTTACACAGAGATAGAACCGCACACAAGTAGTGGCATACGGGAACATAGTCATAGAACATAGAACATAGAAAGATACAGCGCAGTACAGGCCCTTCGGCCCTCGATGTTGCGCCGACCAAAGCCTACCTAACCTAAACTAGCCCAATAACCTCCATATGCTTATCCAATGCCCACTTAAATGACCATAAAGAGGGAGAGTCCACCACTGCTACTGGCAGGGCACTCACAACCCGCTGAGTAAAGAATGTACCCCTGACATCTGTCCTATACCTACCTCCCCTTAATTTAAAGCTGTGTCCCCTAGTAACAGCTGACTCCATTATCGGAAAAAGGTTCTCACTGTCAACCCTATCTAAACCCCTAATCATCTTGTACAACTCTATCAAATCTCCCCTAAACCTTCTTTTCTCCAATGAGAACAGCCCCAAGTGCCTCAGCCTTTGCTCATACGATCTTCCTACCATGCCAGGCAACATCCTGGTAAACCTCCTCTGCACTCCACGTCCTTCCTATAGTATGGCGACCAAAACTGCACGCAATACTCCAGATGAGGCCGCACCAGAGTCTTATACAACTGCAACATGACCTCAGGACTCCGGAACTCAATTCCTCTACCAAGAAAGCCCAGTACACCATATGCCTTCTTCACAGCACTATTTACCTGGGTGGCAAATTTCAGAGATCTGTGTACATGGACACCAAGATCCCTCTGCTCATCCACACTACCAAGTAGCCTAACATTAGCCCAGTAATCCATCTTCTTGTTACTCCTACCAAAGTGAATGACTTCACACTTAGCTACATTGAACTCCATTTGCCACCTTTCTGCCCAGCTCTGCAACTTATCTGTATCCCGCTGTAACCTGCCACATCCTTCTTCGCTGTCAACAACTCCACCGACTTTCGTGTCATCCGCAAACTTGCTCACCCAGCTTTCAAGCCCCTCCTCTAGGTCATTTATAAAAACGACAAACAGCAATGGTCCCAAAACAGATCCTTGTGGAACACCGCTAGTAACTGCACTCCAAGATGAGCCTATACCATCAACTACTACCCTCTGTTTCCTTCCAGCCAGCAAATTCCTAATCCAAACCTCTAATGCACCCTCAATGCCATACCTCCGTAGTTTTTGAATTAGCCTACCATGGGGTACCTTATCGAACGCCTTGCTAAAATCCATATACACCACATCTACTGCTTTACCCTCGTCCACTTCCTTGGTCACATTCTCAGAGAACTCAATAAGGTTTGTGAGGCACGACCTGCCCTTCACAAAACCATGCTGACTATCCTTGATCACATTATTCCTATCCAGATGTTCATAAATCCTATCCCTTACAATTCTCTCTAAGACTTTGCCCACTACAGAAGTGAGACTCACAGGCCTATAGTTACTAGGGCTATCCCTATTCCACTTCTTGAACAAGGGGACCACATTCGCTATCCTCCAGTCTTCTGCCACTATTCCCGTAGACAATGACGACATAAAAATCAAGGCCAATGGCTCCGCTATCTCTTCCCTAGCTTCCCAGAGGATCCTAGGATAAATGCCATCAGGCCCAGGGGACTTATCTATTTTCATCCTTTCCAGTATTCCCCAGACCCTTGCCTACATACCTCAAGGTCATCCATTCTAATCACTCGTGACTGAATGTTCACATCAGCAACAGTGTCCTGTTCCAGAGCGAATACTGAAGAAAAGTATTGATTTAGTGTCTCCCCAATCTCCTCCGCCTCCACGCACAACTTCCCACTACTATCCTTGACTGGACCGATACCTACCCTAGTCATTCTTTTATTCCTGACATACCTATAGACAGCCTTTGGGTTTTCCCTAATCCTACCAACTAAGTACTGTTCAGGTCCCCTTCTTGCTGCTCTTAGCTCTCTCTTTACATCCGTCCTGGCTACCTTATAACTCTCAATCGCCCCAACTGAACCATCACGCCTCACCTTTACATAGTCCGCCCTCTTCCCTTTCACAAGGGATTCCAATTCCTTATTAAACCACGGCTCCCTCACAAGACCCTTTCCTCCCTGCCTGACTGGTACATACTTATCAAGGAACCCAATAGCTGTTCCTTGAACAAGCTCCACATATCATTTGTGTTCTTCCCTTGAAGCCTATTTTTCCAATCCACGCATCCTAAGTCATGCCTCACCACATCATAATTTTCCTGCCCCCAGCTTTAACTCTTGCCCTGCAGTGCACACTTATCCCTCTCCATCACTAGAGTAAAAGTCACCGAGTTGTGGTCACTGTCCCCGAAGTGCTCACCTACCTCCAAGTCTAACACCTGGCCTGGTTCATTACCTAGAACCAAATCCAGTATAGCCTCACCTCTTGTTGGCCTGTCTAAATATTGTGTCAGGAAACCCTCCTGCACACATTGGACAAACACGGACCCATCTAATGAACTCGAGCTATAGCGTTCCCAGTCAATATCTGGGAAGTTAAAGTCCCCCATAACAACCACCCTGCTACTTTCACTCTTCTCCTGAATCATCCTCGCAATACTTTCCTCTACTTCTCTCGGACTATTAGGAGGCCTGTAGAAAACTCCTAACAGGGTGACCTTACCTTTCCTATTTCTAACCTCAGCCCAAACTACCTCAGATGGCAAGTCTTCCTCCATCGTCCTTTCCACTGCTGTAATACTATCCTTGACAAGCAATGCCACACCTCCCCATCTTTTACCCGCATCTCTGACCCTGCTAAAACATTTAAACCCTGCAACCTGCAATAGCTATTCCTGTCCCTGTTCTACCCACTACTCTGTAATGGCCACAACATCGAAGTCCCAGGTACCAACCCACGCTGCAAGTTCACCTACCTTATTTCTTATACTTCTGGCATTGAACTATACACACTTCAAGCCACCTTCCTGTTTACAGGCACCCTCCTTCGAGATCGATGCCTTGTTCCTAACCTCCCTATACACAAGATCCTGTACCCTAAAGCTCCAGTCCAGGTTCCCATGCCCCTGCTGAGTTAGTTTAAACCCTCCCAAAGAGCACTAGCAAACCTCCCCCCAAGGATACTGGTGCCCCTCAGGTTCAGGTGTAGACCATCCTGTTTATAGAGGTCCCACCTTCCCCAGAAAGAACCCCAGTTGTCCAGAAACCGGAATCCCTCCCTCCTGCACCATCCCTGTAGCCACGCATTTAACTGTTCTCTCTCCCTATTCCTCGACTCTCTATCACGTGGCACGGGTAACAAACCAGAGACAACAACTCTGTTCCTTCTAGCTCTGAGCTTCCAACCTAGCTCCCTGAAAGCCTGCCTGACATCCTCACCCCTCTTCCTACCTATGTCGTTGGTTCCAACGTGGACCACGATCTGGGGCTGCTCCTCCTCCCCCTTAAGGACCCGGAAAACACGATCAGACACATCACGTACCCTTGCACCTGGGAGGCAACATACCAATCGTGAGTCTCTGTCGCCCCCGCAAAACCGCCTATCTGTGCCCCTCACTATTGAGTCCCCAATAACTATCGCTCTACCTTTCTCCACCCTTCCCTTCTGAGCAACGGGGACAGGCTCTGTGCCAGAGGCCTGAACCTCGTTGCTTAACCCTGGTAAGTCATTCCCCCGACAAGTATCCAAAACGGTATACTTGTTCTTGAGGGGAATGACCACAGGGTGTCCCTGCACTGGCTGCTTCCTCCCACTCCCCCTCACTGTCACCCATCTCTCTATAACTTTCGGAGTAACTACTTCCCTAAAGCTCTGATCTATTACCACCTCTGCCTCACGAATGATCCGCAGTTCATCCAACTGCAGCTCCAGTTCCCTAACACGGCCTTGGAGGAGCTGGAGATGGGTGCACTTCTTGCAAGTGTAATCAGCAGGGACGCTAATGGCTTCCCTCACCTCATACATGTTGCAAAAGGAACATTGCACTGCCTTCGCTGCCATCCCTCTAAACGGTAAACTTTAAAAAACTAGATCTAAAGAAACAAACAAGCAAAATGCAGCACTTACCTGCTTACCACAACGGCTCTACCCCTGTAGTGCCTCGGGTTCCTCGCCTGCGCGCTTATATAAGAAAAAAAAACCTTCCCAGGTAGTCTAGCGAGACACCAGCTTCCGGGTCCGCTAGGCGCTTAAAAAAACTTTAAATTTTAGCCGTTAAAAAAACAAAAACTGGACTATACCCGCGACTTAAAAAAAAACACCACCAGACAGCCGTTACCTGCTCCACCGAGAGAGTGAGGCCGAAGGCTTGAAGCTGCGCACTTATATAAAAAAAAACCTTCCCAGGTAGGCTAGCGCGACACCAGCTTCCGGGTCTGCGAGGCGCTTAAAAAAACCTTTAAATTTTAGCCGTTAAAAAAACAAAAACTGGACTATACCCGCGACTTAAAAAAAAACACCACCAGACAACCGTTACCTGCTCCGCCGAGACAGTCGCACACAAATAGGCACAAGCGCAAGTAAAACGCACAGGCTAATACACAGATAAACCAATGTCAGCACATAAATACACAAACACACAGACACATGAACAAACACGCACAAGTACACACATGGACGCACAGAGACACAGATACGAGTGCTTATAAGACAGAGATAGATAGGTTTTTGATGAATAAGCATGTCAAGAGTTACAGAGAGTAGTCAGCAGAATGATGTTGAGAAATCTCTAAGCCTGTATTAAATGGCATTCAGAGTAGATTGGCCGAATGGCCTACTTCTGCGTTTTTAATGCTCCTGTGGTGTCATGCTATAAGTTATTCTCTTCCTGGGAGAGGAGCAGAGAATGAGTTTAATACATATTTGATTGAAAAGAGTCAGTGGTCCTATTGGACAGGTTTAGAGGGCTGAATGGTTTATATCTATGCCTAATTATTCTGGCCTTGTGTTTCAAAAGAGGTGGCGATTTCATGTTAGGTTAACACAGTTTAATATAACGAGTCCCACACTGAAATAAGGTCGCCCCATTTCACTTTACTGTTGTACTATCTGTAGGGTCCTCATCCTCAGGGAGCAGTGAAGACTCGGTTTTTGAAGATATTCAAGACTGAGCTCGCCTGATCTTTGCTGGACAGGATAGTCAATATTTATTGGGAACAGACCGGAGATGGATGGTCAAACACAATCAGATCAGCCATGAGCATTCTGACTGGTGGCTCCGAATAGCCAACTGCTGCCCTTACCCCACGTGTTGTTCCCTCAATCCACCCTCGACGCGGTTACAGGGATATACTGCTGCTACTATCTCATGCATTATGCCCTCCGTCCACTCGTCGAAGCTGGGACAGAGATATGGAACCACCTCATTCAGCCAGTCTTTATCATTACCATGAGACTGGAGGAGACCATTCTGCCTCTTTCACGAGTTACAGAGAAAAATGGAACGAATCATTTTAGCTCCTTGTGTACATTTTACTGCACAGCAGGCCATTTAAACTGCCTGAACTGCTGTACAGGAAGCGGTTGCTAACAGTCATTAGAGAGAAGATGTAAATGCTTATTTTCACATTACAAAGCTGTAACTGGTGGAGTGCCTCAGAGATCACTATGGAATTATCAACGCTCAATATCTGCATCAAAAATCTGGAGGAAGGGACTGCATATATCAATGCCCAATTAGCTTAAACACCAAGCTGGTCATCCAGTATGTTATCAAATGGATGTCGTGTGTCATCAATGTGATAAAGGTAAAGGGATGTTAGTGAGCAAACCTTCAGCAGATACAGCAGAATGGGAGTTGTCTATTTTGGATGGAAGGAAAAAACAATGTTAAACAATTTAAGTGGAAAGAGAATAGAGAACTCTGTGATACAGACGGTAATCATGATCCTGGTACATGAATCATATGTGGTTAGTCTGCATTTGCAGTAAGTGATTTGGAAGCTAAGTGGAATGATTGTGTTTCTGTCAAAGGGTACCAGGTTTGATCAGGAATGTTTTATTGCATCTGTACCAGTGAAAGTGAGGAGTGCAGATGCTGGAGATCTGAGTCCAACAGTGTGAGGCCTGAAAAGCACAACCTATCAGGCAGCATTCGAGGAGTGGGAGAATTGGCGTAACGGGTATAAGTCCTTCATCAGGAATCTGCCAGAAACATCGAGTCTCCTGTTCGTTGGGTGCTGCCTGACCTGTTGTGATTTTCCAGAATCACATTTTTCGAGTCTACATCTGTACAGGGCTTTGCTAAAACCACATATGACACATTATGTGCAGTTTTTATCCCTTAACCTAAAAACAAGATAATTGTTTTCGAAGCTTATTAACAATGTTTTGTTCACATTTTCCTGGAGTGAAGGCCTTTCGTTCTGAAACATTATCAGTTTTGGTCTTAAATGAGAAATCTTTTTGAAGCATACACGATTTCGAGAAAAATCAGCTGGATACGTATTTTCTCTTCTCAGGGACACTAAAACTATGGAATAAATGTTAAGAATAAAATGTATTGATTTTCGCACAGATATTTTGAAGACATCAAACGATTTTTAAAAATTAACCAGATGCATACCTACATATCATCAAATTATAAAGCAGGAATTTTCTTTTTTGGTAATGAAAGGCACTGGGTATAACAACAGCAATGATACACTTGCATATCGTCCATTATTATCCATTCCAAAGAATGTTCACAACGAGCGCACACGGTCCAGTTTTGTGTTCAGTTGACGTAATTGTATGTTTCAACACAGAGAGGGAGCACAATGTTCCCTGTCAGAGAAGCAGCAGCTGATTGATCCCTCTCTGTTATTGTGTTCCACCTGACAACAGTAAATCCCTGACTCACCGCTACCTGATGTGTCGTGGAGAATTTCTGTTGCGAGATTCATTGGAATCTCCCTACAATCTGAAGCAAAGGGAATTGAGCTAAATCCAACTATTCTGGCGAGAAATCGCATTACAAGCAGCTTGACTGTGCAGAATGGGCGGCACGGTGGCTCAGTTGTTAGCACTGCTGCCTCACAGCACCAGGGACCCAGGTTTGATTCCAGCCTCGGGCGACTGCCTTTGTGGAGTTTGTATATTCTCCCCCAGTCTGCGTTGGTTTCCTCCAGGTGTTCCAGTTTCCTCCCACAGGTCCAACAATGTGCCGTTCGGGTGAATTAGCCATGCTAAATCGTCCATAGTGATAGGTGCATTGACCAGAGGGAAATGGGACTGGTTGTGTTACTCTTCGGAGGGTTGGTGTACACTTGTTGGGCCGAAGGGCTTGTTTCCACACCATAGGGAATCTAATCTAATAACTTCAGAGGACAAAATAACATTTGGGACAGTCTATCATCTATCCATTTGTTATGAGTTCCACTATAATGACACCCTGGAAAGCTTTCATTTTTCTATTTTGTCTTACGATGTGAATGGATGTGTGTGTGTGTGTGTGTATGTGTGTGTGTGCGCGCATGTGTGTGTTTGTGTGTGTGTTTGACATTTTTCTAGAGGATGAGCCAGGCTGACATTTATATCATTAGCCATATCACTAAACTTTGAAATTTGTTGTAAACAGTGGAGCAGTCTAACTGCAAAAGGGAACACTGACCCTGCAACATTGATTGGACCACGAATTCTAAAAGGGCTGTTCAAGTGGGAATTCCCTTCCCCAGAAGTTTGTGGTGCCTGGATGTTTACATTTATTCAAAGTTGTGTCTGTTAAATATTTGATAGACAAGAGAATGTACGAAAATGGTGCACGTACAGAAGAAGCACTGCTGAGACCACAATCAGATCAGCTACGATTTTAGTGCGTGGCAGAGCCAGGAAAAGTGCCTAATGGCCTACTCTTGCTCCTCAGTCCGATGTTCCTATTTTCCATTCAGCCTCTCCCAGCTCCTGCTCACGAGTAGATGGAGGCTACTTACTCGAAATACCTGGTCCACAGTAATCCAAGATTTCCTTCTGTCCATCACAATTGGCATATACAGTTTGGTCTGGGGTCAAAAATGTTAATTCAAAACCCATGATGGGCTCAAAAGACGCCTTTGATCTCTTTACATAGTGTCTCCTCTCTGCAACTTGTGCTTCATTTGTTGGTTATGGTGCAGACCCAGATTCATTGTGAATACAGTCCCCATACCTCACCCAGAGATGAGTCATAAAATGCTTTGCTTTCTTTAACTGCAACATCCAGTAACGGAATGCTCAGGAAAAGTACAACCATTAACTTTCTAATTGCAGAGTATGAAAGCATGAGGAACAGGATCAGATGGTAATTCGGATGGTCAGGCCTGCCGTGCCATTGTATAAGATTATGGATGATCCAATGTTGGTATCAACTCTGCTTTATTTCCCGATTCTTCACATCCCTCAATTCTATGACAGGGTCAAAAACCCACCTACCTCCTCTACAAATCCTTTCAGTGATCTAGCTCCCCTAACTCTATGTACCAGATAACTCCTGACATTCACAATCCTCTATGAGAAGGTTCCACTCCCAAAACATACACAATAACCTATTTGTATGTTCAAAAGAGGTGAACAAAGTAGCTCACATAAGAGTGACAGACGCTGATATCAAGGCCAGAGTTGACTTAGGACGTTATCAAGGAACGTTAACTAAATTACATTTAATAGGAATCAGCCACAATCTCTCCCCTGGTTGGGGTCAGCCATCGCAGAGAGGAAGATGTTCGTGGTTGGTGGACAACAATCCTCTCAGTCCTGGGACATCCCTACAGGAGATACTCAGGGTAGGTTCCTCGACACAATCGTCTTCAGCTGCGTCATCACTGTCCTTCCCCATCATTACGTCAGAAATGGGGATGGTCTCTGAAGATCACACAATGTTCAGAACATTTCCCCCCCTCAGGTCCTGAAGCAGTCTGTGTCTACGTGCAGCAAGACGTGGACTGCATTCAGGCCTGTGCTGGTAAAGTGTCTGTAACATTCATGTAACAAAATAGCCTGACACTGCACATTTCCACAGTTAAATGAGGAGCTCATTCAGCATCTCAAGCTGGTTTCACGCGAATATGAGCCAGCATTCAGCCCATCAGAACTACTGAACGGTAAGTGTCGCAGTACATTCAATACACCTGCCTGTTTCATAGGAAGAGGAAGAGTCTGGTCAGCACATCGAAATGTTAAACAGGAACAGATGGAGCCCAAACAGTCTCTATAAACTGTTATACAGGGCCAGGAAGAGGCCATTCATCCTCGCAAAGGCTTATACAGGAACAGGTAGATGTCACTGATGCTCCAACATGATAAATCACAGGAGCAGATCATGATGTTCGTCGTGGCTCCATTGTCTGTGGAGCATATGCTACTTTAACGTGGTTTGCTGGTAGTGAGGAGGGAACCAAGATGTTTTCTGTTAAGTCTCAAGGAGACATCTTCCATCTCCGAAAATGTAGACCCATGTTCTCCGTAGGGGTCGGAAGCTGGTGGGAATAGCAAACTGCTTTAGACTGAAGGTATTGTGGCTGATGTTGGGATTGTGGATAACATGACGTTCAGTGCAGGATCGTGCACCAAATGCACTGGATTAATATGCGGGGTTTTTATTCAAAGTCTTGATTTCCTGCTCTCTCATTGATATGGGGAGTGGGGGTGGTTGGGGGGGATTGTTATCAGAGGTGCTAAAAGTATCTGGAATTTAATAAACTTAGTAAAAACAAAGAAGCCGTGGCATTTATCACAGTATCAGTGTCTGTTTAGAACATCATGTGTGATCGTCCATCCCACTGAAGGTTCAATGCAATGCCATCTTATTCTCTCGCAGTGAGACAGATTAATCTTCACGCACACCACATGGTACCATCATCCCAGGGATTAGTTTGGTGGAACTCCTTTGCAATCTCTCTGTGGTAAGGAGATCATTCCTTAGAAAGGTGAGAAAATCTGTGGACAAAATTCCAAATACTGCCTCAACAAAACTCTCAGGGATGATCACAATAATTACTTTCCCTCACTTCGCAGTCTCCATTTCTTTCTTATGGCGTTAAAAAAAAGTCATTCGTTATATACTTCCACTAATGCGAAATTTACAACTTCCTGACATCTGTATGTCAATAAAACCAGTACCAGAGGTGCCTATCGAAATGGACGTCACTCTCGGGGACAGACTCAATGAGATGGAATAGACCTACCATAAGGAATAGTAGCCTACCTGATGGAAATGAGCAGTAGGAATATGGCAGTCAGGAAGCAGAAGGGAGTTATCATTACTTTTGTTATTTTTCATGAAGTATATGAAGCCCTGGTCAGACCAGCATGTTATCACTGTCTTCAACTGAGTGTCTGGTTCATCTGTTCCACTGGACAGAAAGAGTAAACCACATTGCTGTGGGTTTGCAGTTACACGGAGACCTGACCAAGGAAGGATAACCCATTGCCCTCTCTAGAGGACATGACACAAGCAGAGGGCTTCTGTTTATTACAAATGATGGTGGTTTCTTTTAAATTCCACCAACTTGCTTCATGTGACATCAACAGATTATTGTTCTGTGCCTCTACATTAAGTGTCAATGACTTGAGTACCATACACTATCTTCCTCTCTGACAGATACTATGGAGAGAACAAGTTAAACATCTCATGTGTAATTATCTTGTCAAGGACATGTGGTAAGAAGGCACTGTAAGCAAGTGAACCCAGATTTCATAGTGGCACAAATAAAGAAGTTTACTCAGAAGTTGCACTGAGGCTGACGAGTAGATTGGTGCATCGTAATGGTGGTATTTGGCAGGATTTTGATTGAGGAGGATATGCTAATGTAGGTCTGTGCAGGGCTAGAAGGATTATGGAGTTTGAGAACAGTCTGATTCCTTCTCACATATCAGTGAGCAATTTATAAATAGTAAGTTGCTTTATAGAATTTATCAGGAAAGGAATTGTTGATTGGAAGTGAAGACACTGATTTCCCCTTTTCCAAAATTGACCTGGCATGAGCAGAAACACAGTTCAACTCGTTCTAATAGACAAGAGAATGACTTACTAGGAACAACAAAGAGAGGGAGGTTGGGATAATAACCACCTTGTATAATCCAAAGGATATCTTCGATCCGTGATGCTAATGACATCCAAGGCTGAGAAAGGTAGTAAAGACCCTCGGATAAACTCCTGTCTATTGTTGGAACATTCCAGTCTATTATTCTCAGATTCTGATCTCTCTTTCCCGTCTCTCTGGAGCTGCTGATACCTGTTAGTGCTGTCGGTGATGCCCCTGCTCATACTATGGGATATCACATCGAACCCAATCCTTACTTGAAGAAGAGCCTCATCCTCCAGTGACACATTTAAGATCCACAGCCACTGACATTAATCACAGTCGCTGAATAAATAGCTCCAGTTCACCCCTTTCAATTCAATACAGTTATTATTAAATTTCAAAATAACGTATAAAGTTACACATTTGCAGTGGGACACGTAAGGGTGTCTGAGGGAAGGAATTTTGGAGATGGTGGATTGATTGTGTGTTATCATTCAATCTGAATTGGATATGGGAGTAATGACAGAGGGTTGTCAGAACATAAATGAGTTTCTCTGTTTATAATTGGAAACATACAGTCTGCAACTAGTGATCAGTCATTACAATATAAATAAAACATTGAGACAACTTTTAAAGTCGATAATCTGGCAGGAAAATATGCCTAAGACAACATGGGGTTATAATAGACAAACGGCATATATATGTTAACAGTGAATTGTCCCTGACAAACGCAATTCAGTTTGTTTCTCCAAGATCAGAGAGGACAGGTGAGGGTCATGCTGTTGATTTATTAATGCCAATCAGCTGCGATGAAGTGCCACTTACTGGACTTCAATTACAACGTGATTATGGCATTGGGGAGGAGACAAAAAACAGACAGAATTGGGGGACATGGCTGCTGAGACGAGAGTGAGGGAACATGATATTGCCCATTCATCAGTATTAGAACGTTTCTCTTTATAAATCATTTGAAGATCAGATTCAACTATAAATCTACAATGAGGACTGAGGAGAGCCAATATTGGTAAAGACCATATGGCCACAAGACATAGGAATAGAAACCTGGCCATTCAGCCCATCCAGTCTGCTCAAACATCAATCAAACGTGATAGGTGTCTCAAACCCATTGTCTCATAATCCTTGATCCTCTTTACAATCGAGAACCTATCCGACGCAGGCTTAAATATACTCAATGACCTGGCCTCCACAGCCTTCTGTGGCAGTGAATTCCATACATTAAAATGCTCCGGCTGAAGAACTTACTCGTTATCTCTGTTCCAAAAGATCTTCCCTGCGATCTATGTCTGTGCCTCGAATCCTAGTCTTTCATATCAATGGAAACATTTTCCCAATATCCACTCTGTCCAGGTCATTCAGTATTCTGTAAGATTGAAATAGATCCCCCTCATCCTTCTAAACCCAACGAGTATCGACCCAGGTCCTCAAGCATTCCTCATATGTGAAACGTTTCATTCCTGGGAGCATTCCAAACATTCTCAGAACACGCTCCGAGGCCAGTACATATCTGCTGAGATTTAGGGGCCAAAACTGCAGACAATAATCTAAATGTGGCCTGATCAGAGATTTTTATTGTCTTGTGAGTTCATCCTCGCTTTTATATTCAATTACTTTCAAAATAAATCCTTTCATTGTATTTGCCTTCGTAACTACTGACTAAACTTGCACATTGACCTTGAGAGACGCCTGGACTAGGATTGCCAAGTCTCTTCGCATTTCACACTTCTGAAATTTCTCCCCATTTAGAAAATAGTCCATGCCTCTATTCCTCGTACCAAAGTGCATGACCGCATACTAGTCCATGTTTTACCCCATCTGCCACTGCTTTGCCCATCTGCTAAACTGTCCAAATCCTTCTGAAGCTTATCTGCCTCCTGCTTGCTACCTGTCCTCTACATACCTTAGTAAAATCGGCAAACTTAGCCAGACTGCCCTCTGTTCCATCATCTAGATCATTAATGTACAATGTGAAAAGTCGTCCCAACATTGAGTCTTGCAGAACGCATTTTGTCACCGGGTGCCATCCTGAGAAGGACCATTTTATCCCCACTACCTGCTTTTTGACAAAACGTCAAGCTTCTATCCATGATAACACTTTGCCTCTGTCACCATGGGCCCTTATCAAAATCAATACTCTTCTGTGTGGCGCTTGTCAAGGGCCTTCTTGAGGTCCGGGTAATAACATCCGGGTAATAACATCCATGACAAGCAACATGAATTCGACTGGGACAACACTACTATTATAGGACAAGCCCAGCCGAGAACAGCCAGAGAGTTCTTAGAGGCATGGCACTCATCCACAGATTCAATCAATAAGCTCATCGACCTGGACCCAATATACCGACCACTGCAGCGGACAGCTTGAACTGACAACCGGAAGGGGCAGATTCAAACCACTACAAATGCCGGAGGAAAGATCGCAGAAGTGCTTCACAGGAGGCTCCCAAGCACTGAGGATGTCACCTCGGCAGGGGACGAAATGTCTGCAACACAAATTCCCAGCTTGGCGAACAGAACCACGACGTCCATTGTCTCTCCTTGGTCTAAGCTGCTTGTTACTTTCTCAAAAGGTTCTAGCAGATGTGTCAAGCATGACCTCCCCTTGATGAAACCATTCTGACTTATCCTATACTACCATACTCCTCCAACTATTCAGAAATCTCATCCTTCTCGATCTGTTCCTGGATTTTACCCACGACTGAGGTTAGGCTGTTTGATCTGTAATTTTCCGTCTTCTGCCTTATTCCCTTTTTAAGCAAGGGTTTTACGTTAGCGTTATTTCAGTTCTCTGGGGCAAGCCCCGATTGTATTGATTCCTAAAGATCACCACTAACGCCTCAAGTACATCTGAGCTTTCTCCCTTAGTACTATGTAGTTTAGTCCTTCTGGTCCAGGTGATTTATCTATATTTATCCCATTGAGCTTTCCTACCCCTGCCTTGACGATGGGTGATATTCTGAGCTTTACCCCTTCACACCGTTGACTTTTTGGGAAATTATTTGTGTCCTCGGCCATTTCTTTGTTCTCCACTACTGTCTGTCCTGTGCCATTTTCCAGCAGCCTAATGTCCACCTTTATCTCACCTTTGCCCTTTTTATATCTAAAGACCTTGCAATTTTCCTTGATTTAAGTGGCAAGCTCATCCTCGTATTTAATCTCCTCCCCCAATATTTCTTATTTTGTTTCCATCTGTTGGTCTTTGTGAGCTTCCAAATCGTCTGGTTTTCCTCTGACTTTCGTCACATTATATGCTTGCTCTTTTGCTTTTATTCTGTCCCTGACTTCCGACACAAACACCTCATGAAGGAATGGCGCTCCGAAAGCTAGTGTGCTTCCAATTAAACCTGTTGGACTATAACCTGGTGTGTGATTTTTAACCTAGTCAGCTATGTTTGTTTCAACCTCCCCTGTATCATGCTTCTATTTTTTTTCTTTGGATAAATCTCTGTTATGTCTAATGAAGTACTCCCAGATACTCCTGTCATTGCTGTTCCACTTTTTTTCATGCTAGGCCCTTCTCCCAGTCACTTCTACCCAGCTCCTCCCTCATGCCTCTGTCGTTGCCTTCATTCAGCTGAAATACCTTTAAGTCTGATTCTATCTTCTCCATCTCAAATTGCAGAATAAATTCAATCATATTATGATCACTGCTTCATGCCTGTTCCTTCACCTTTAGCTCTCTTAAATAGTCTGCCTCATTGCACAACACTAAACCCAATATTACCTGTTCCTGAATGGGCTCAATCAGAAGCTGCGCCAAAAAGCCTGATCGAAGATTATCCACAAATTATTTTTCTTGCAAAACACTACCAACCTGATTTTTCCAGTCCCCCCATGTATTGAAATCTCCCATACTACTGTACTTTGCCTTTTCTACCCATCTTTTCTATCTCCTGGTGTGAATTGTGCCGCAGCTACTGACTACTTTTTGGAATCCTGAACATAACGCCAACTACGTTTCTTTTATCAAGCTTTGGGGATACTCAATTCTACCCACACTGATTTTGTGCCATATGACCCTACTTTAGGTGATACAGTCAGAGGAATGTACAGCATGGAAACAGGTTCTTCAGTCCAACTCGTCCATGCCGACCATATATCCCAACCTAATCTAGTTCCATTTGCCAGCACTTGGCCTATTTACATGCCCATCCAGATGTCTTTTAAATATTAGAATGGGGCAAGTGTCCACCACTTCCTCCCACATTGTTTCCATGCACACACCACCCTGTGGATGAAAAACCTTGCTCCTTTGGTCCCTTTTAAATCTTTTCCTTCTCAAACTAAACCTTTGTCCTCTAGTTCTCCCCCATCCCAGGGAAAATACTTTGTCGATTTATCCCATGCATGCCCCTCGTGATTTTCTAAGGTCAGCCCTCACCCTCTGACGCTCCAGGGCAAACAGAAGCTCAAACATTCTAATCCTGGTGACATCCTTGTAAATATTTTTCTGAATCCTTTCAGGTTTCACAACATCCTTCCTATTGCAAGGAGATCATAATTCTTATGATTGATTGATTTGCATTCTTACTAATACAGCAACCGCTCCCTTCACTCGACCTGTCCTTTTGATAGTATGCATGCCCTTGAATATTCAGCTGTCAATCCTAATCCCTTTACAACACGTCTCTGCCAATTTAAATCTGCGCCACAAGCTCATTTAACTGATTTTGTATCCAGCATGCATTCAGATATAACACTCTCAGTCCTGTGTCAACCATCCTTCCTCTTAGTGTCATTCATCTGTCCAGTGTGCTTGAAGTTTGATTGTTCATACTTTCAATACACACTGTCCTATTTGTGCCTATGCTGGAGATTTTAATAACTCCTCCTGCGTTCTGCACTCTTACCTCCTCTTTTAATTCGAGTTTTCTAATTTCCACATAACTGAAACCCCAACTCAAACCTAAAAGATTGTTCAAAGATCTGCCCGCAGTCCTAGTCATGTGTTTTTTTTTTAGACTATGGTCCCAGCATTGTTCAGATGAAGACCAGCCCATCAGAAGAGGTCCCTTTTCCCCCAGTATGCAACACAAAATACAGGGACAAAATGACTTTTTGTACATTCCAAAATATGGAAAGTACAAACAGATAAGATTGTTAAAATACGCTATATATTTTGCAATGTGAATTAGAAAAACAATGGAAGTGTTGTGCAAACTTTATCAATCATTATTCGGCCTACAGCTGAGATGCTGATTTCCCCTTTGTCAGTGATCCCCTTCACTGAGATTATCTGGTCCAGTCCCACACACAGTATTTCGGGGACTGATCATTTCCTGCTGCTGTTCGCTCAGTCTATTTAAGTTAATCCACCTTCTCCATGGAACCAATCAATTGGTCTATTGGATTCTGTTTAACTGTCAGGAACCCAGCTCTATGATGTTTTTGGAGATAAATGATCTGGGATAACAGCCAGTATCAGCACAGTGCTCACAGGGTATGGCACCAGATAAAGGGCTTGCAGTCCAGGGGAATTTCTAAATAAAATTTCCATCTTCTGTCTATTTTCGTCATGCTGTCTCATGATCTATCCAGCTTCACTCTCGTCTGACACTCATTCCTCTTACTCAGCCTGTCGCTCTGCTTTCAATCCGCTCTGTTGATCTCCCTGCACATTTTTTCTTTTTGTTTCATTTTCCCTCTCTCTCTCTCTCCCCCTCTCTCTCAGTCTGTCTCAAATAACTGTCTCTGTTTTCAGATAGTGCTGTTGGAGAGCTTGTGGATGTACAATGGGCTGAATTGCATCCGTCTGTTTTGTACCAATTCTGAGGTTCTCTGAGCGACAATAACGACTTTCAGTGCCTGGAGCTAAAAACTGGTCCTGCGAAGGACACAGTACACAATCATCCGTTATCCTCTCCTGTTTTCTGACATGTAGTGTCCTGGAAATATCTGTTCAAACGAAATAGATTAAAATTGGAGCAGTTAGGAGGACATTCACCAGACGATATTACAATCAGTATTTAATAAACAGTTCCACCACTCAAAATGTGGATTTGCCTGATAGCAGCTCCTCCCAATTAATAGCCCCTCGCTTCTGCCTGAGCTGGCGTAATTTGCCTTCTGCCACTTTATTAACTTCCATACGGTCCTGACTTAGTCCATGTTCGTAGCTATCTCTAACCTGAGGGCATTGTGATCACTTTTTCCAAAAGGATCTTCTACTGAATGGTCAGTCACCTGGACACACTCATTATCTAATACGAGGTCCAGTAAGGCCCCTCCTGTAGTTGGACTATCCACATACCGCTGCAAATAACTTTCTTGGATGCACTTAACAAATTCTACACCATCTAAGCCTCTTGTTCTAAGGGAATCTCAGTCAATATTGGGGATGTTAAAGTCACTCATTATGGCAACTCTTTTATTAATGCACATTTCCGTAATCGGCCTCCATTTTTGTTCCTCAATTTCTCGGTGGCTGTTGAGGGACTACAGTATAAGCCTAACACAGTGTTTGCATCCATCTTATCTTTGAGCTCTATTCATGTTGCCTCGGTAGTTGAGCCCTCCAGTACGTCCGCTCTAAGTGCAGATGCAACATTCCTCCTGATTAATTAATGCAACTGCTCCCTTTCTTTTACCTTCCCCTCTATCTCATATTAAACAACAAAACCCTGGAAAGTTGAGCAGCCAGTCCTATCCCTTTCTCAACCAAGTCCCTATAACATTTCCAACATCGTAGCCCCATGTACGGATTCAGGTTCTAAAATCATCTGTTTATCCATAATAATCCTTGCATTAAAATAAAAACACTTCAGCCAAACACATCAGATACTGACGTGATACTTGGTTTGAAATTCACTGATGTAAGTTCTCTGCTGCTGTTTTCAGATGACAGGAAATTATAAGACTATCAGTAAAGCAGAAAATATTGTAAACAGACAATTCCAGTTTCCTCCTTTGTCACTTCAATCTGTACATTGCATTACACATGGTCCAATTTCAACAGCGTGCTGAATAATTATTTAACTTTAAACAACTGTCTCCAGCCTGTCACTGCATATTCAACAACTATTTCTCGACCCACTGGATTGATTGCTCTCTTGTACCTCTATCACTAAATCTCTGTAATATGTACATTTTCATTATATGTATCACCCAAGCTCCAAGTTCTGACCTGCCAGATTCCTCACATGAAAATAATCCCACTTCAGGTTGCCAGCCCCATTGTGTTCAGTGCCCTCTGCTTCTGTGTTGCTGGTCTTAGCTGCACTGGTTTTTGTCTCCAATTCCTCCTCAGACACTGTATTGTGGACCTACTGCTCTGGTTCTCACTCCCTGTCCCCACCCCTGACCACACCGACCACACTAATTTAAACCCTCCTGAGTTACAACAGCAAACCTGCCTGCTGCAGCCAGTTCAGAACCATCTCATCCTTCTTGTGGAGATCCTAGGTAAAATAAGGACTGCAGATGCTGGAAATTAGATTCTAGATTAGAGTGGTACAAAAGAACCAACTCCCACAGATACCTGGATTACACCTCTTCCCACCCTTCCTCCTGCAAAAATGCAATCACATATTCCCAGTTTCTCCGCCTCCACCGTATCTGCTCCCAGGAGGACTAGTTCCACTACAGAACACACCAGATGGCCTCCTTCTTTAGAGACTGCAATTTCCCTTTGCATGTGGTTAAAGAAGCCCTCCAACGCATCTCGTCCACATCCCACACCTCTGCCCTCAGACCCTATACCTCCAACTGTAACAAGGACAGAACAACCCTAGTGCTCACCTTCCACCCTACCAACCTTCACTTAAACGAAATCATCCGACGAAGATTCTGCCATCTACAAACGGACCTCACCACCAGAGATATATTTCCCTTCTCACCCCTTTCCGCCTTCCGCAAAGACCATTCCCTCCGTGACTACCTGGTCAGTTCCACGCCCCCCAACAACCTACCCTCCGCCCTAGCACCTTCCCCTGCCACCACAGGAATGGCAAAATCTGCGCCCACACCTCCTGCCTGACCTCCATGTAAGGTCCTCAAGGTGCCTTCCACATCCATCACAGTTTTCTCTGCACATCCACCAATATCATTTATTGTATCCATTGCTCCCGATGTGGTCTCCTCTACACTGCGGAGACTGGCCGCCTCCTCGCAGAGCACTTTAGGGAACATCTTTGGATCACCCGTACCAATCAACATTTCAACTCCTCCCCACCCCCCCCACCCCCACTCAGCCGAGGACATGGAAGACTTCGGCCTCCTTTACCACCGCTCCCACACCACCTGCCGCCTGAAAGAAGAATGCCTCATCTTCCACTTCCGAACACTTCAATCGCAGGGCGTCAATGTGGACTTCACCAGTTTCTTCATTTCTCCTTCTACCACTTTATCCCAGTTCCAAACTTCCAGCTCAGCACTTTCCCCATGACTTGTCCAACCGACCTATCTTTCTTTCCACCTATCCACTCCACCATCCTCTTTGACCTTCATCCCCACCCCATTCACATTGTACTCTTTTCTAACTTTTCCCACCCTCCTCTCTGACCTATCACCACCATCCCAACCCCCATTCACCTATTGTACTCTTTTCCACCTTCACCCACCCTCCTCCCAGTCCTGTCACCTCCATCTCCACCCCCATTCAACGATTGTACTCTATGCTTCTTTCTCCCCAGCCCCACCTTCCTCTCATTTATCTCTCCACCCTGCAGGCACACTGCCTCCTTTCCTGATGAAGGGCTTTTGCCTGAAACGTCGATTTTCCTGCTCCTCGGATTCTGCCTGAACTGCTGTGTTTTTCCAGCACCACTCTAATCAAGAATCTTGTGTCGATCCTACTGACCCCGGAAACTCAATGATCCACATATCGGAGATTGCTGCCAGTTCAGGCCCATCCATCTGTCTTATGCATATCCTCCCAACTTGGGAATTCCTACGATCCACATGTCGGAGATTGCTGTCCATGCTGTCCTCCTTGTGTAGGTCCTACCGACCCGGGAATCCCAATGATTGACATATCAGATGTGCTGTCTCCCCTACCAGCTCTTTGGCCAGGTTGTTTTTTTTTTCTGTACTACCTTCCTACTCCTAACATCACTGGCAAGTGACATATTCTAGTCTCTCCAAAATTCAAATATCTTTCAGTATAACTCCGGCAAGTACTTTCCTTTAATTTTATAAATATATTTATTATAATTGTTTTAACTTCACAAACATATAAACTTATTGAAAAAATACAATCAATAACAAATAATAAAAAGACAATAAAACACAAATTACAAAGCAACAATTGTCTCCTCACTATTAACCTACCCTTTATTACAAAACAAACCCTAACACTGTGCAAAGCAACACCAAAGAAAAGGAAAACAAAAAAAAACACACACAAAATGCAGCACAGCTATGCTCGGCGCAAAGCCCCCAAACAGGGGAACAGGAGCATTGTCAAATCTTACCATTCTGTTTCAACAAACACCATAGTTAAGACAACTGACAAATCTGTTTCCAAATAACTCAAGCAGTGCTGCCATGCCTTATAAAAATGGTCTGTTATGTGCTGCACCATGTTTGTAAAAGAAGTCCAAGCGAATGTCCTCCGTAAGTTATTTCTGCCATCCCAGCAAGCCCGGTTGGTTCTCAGACACCCAATTCATCAGTATTTTATTCCGTGCTCACTATGCAAGAATATTAAATAATTTCTTCCCATGCCCCTCTAAAGATGGTAAATTCGGTCGACCTAAGAGGAGAGATACCGGGTCTAGTTTGACCTTAGTCCTCAATACTCTCCCTATCTCTCCCGCCACAGCGCTCAATTAAACACAGAGCCTATGGCATGTCCAGAAGCAATGGGTAAGAGTCCTTACACTTATTTTACATTTGGGGCAAAATGAAGATGTGCCTTTTTAAATCTTCGCCAGATGGTCTGGTGCCAGATGAGCCCTGTGCAGAAATTTTAACTGTGCAGCGCATGTCATATTACAGATTGAGATCTTTCAAGTATTCTACCATAAGTTCTCCCATGTTTCAGAACATATCTGCACTCCTAGCTCTTCCTTCCTGACCTCACATAACTGGTTAATATCCTGCCAGGTCCTGCCACCCAGCAGGCGATAGAGGGCACTAACCAAGTGGGTGCTTGTAGAACATAGCAACAACCTCTCTGGATTGGGCTTATAGGGCTGAGTGAGAAGCGTCGTCTTCTTCTGGATGAAATCCCTAACCTGGAAAAAAGGAAAAGGTCTCTGCTGGGTAACCCGCATTTGCAGCTCAGTTGCTCAACAGACATTATCACCTCCTCCTCAAACTAGTCTCCCAAACTCTCGCTGCCCATAGTTTGAACCCTGAGTCGATCATCCCTGGTTGGAACCCTGGCATGACAAGTATAGGTGTAAATGGCGAAATCTTAGATAAACAAACCTCACTCTGACGCATTGCCCACCAAGCCCTGACTGTACTAATGACAATGGGGTTCCAGCAGTGGTCCATAACAGTCCTTATCTTATCCATGATGAACAGGTTAATAAGAGGGCACTTGGATTAGGAAGCCTCAATATCCAGCCCTGTTGAGGTTGGATCATTACCTATCCATTCGCAGACACAGGACAGCAGAGAACTTCATTGGTACCTACTGATGTCTGGGAAATCAACTCCTCGCCCTCCATGTGGCAACTGCAAGTTAGTAAGTTTGATGAGAGGCCTCCCATGATACAAGACAAAGGAACCAAACCACCCCAGAAGCTTCCACATCGTTGACCTGGGAATAAAATATAGGGAGCATACACATGGGATAAAGCAAACGAGAAAAACATTCATCTGAATGAGAGATAATTCGGCTCAGCCGAAATTGGAAGAGTCTCTCAACTCTGGAGATCTCGCCTAATACTGTCGAGCAAGTGAACCAAGTTAGTCCGAAATAACAGATCAAACTTGGGGGTAATAAAAATGCCTAGATATCGGAAACCTGCCCATGAGCACTTAAAAGGGAAGTTAGGGCCACCTTCAACTTCTGGCACATCCTTAAGGGTCCCCAGAGGCATAGGCTCCGATTTTGCAAAGTTAATCTTATATCCTGAAATAGCGCCAAATGAATTGAAACATTGTATCAGATGAGGTACGGAGGTCATCGGGTTCGATAAAAACAGAAGGACATCATCCACATACAGTGTAATCTTGGGTGCCCTTGATCCCACTTCCGGAGCGGGTCTGTGGACGTTCCGACGAATGGCCTCTGCCAGCGGCTCTATCACCAACGTAAACAACAACAGCGAGTAGGGGAAGCCTTGCCAACTACACCGACCTATCGTAACATTCCCAGACTTCACCGCGGCCAGAGGGTGGCGATATGTAACCTTCACCCACCTAGCAAAAACTTAACCCAACTCACACTGTTCTAAGACATAAGAAAAGATATGGCAATTCTACTTAGTTGAATGTTTTCTTTCCACCTCGGAAAATCGCCAACTTCTGAATCGATCGTTGCTGACAAACCTATACCACAATCAGCAACCTTCTAATATTTTGAGAGGACCTACGGCCCTTATAAATCCTGCCTGGTCCCTTCTAAATAATATGAGGCAACACCATATCCAATCTCATCGCCAGGGTCTTGGATAGAATCTTGCAATCTGAATTTAATAGGGAGATGGGCCTATATGAGGCACATTCCTCAGGAACCTTCCCCATCTAAAGAAATAAGGAAGTATTAGTTTCTCTCAAAGATGGTAATAGGCATTCATGCATATAGGAGTGATTGGGCATCTCTAACATCGGCCCTGACAGAATCCCTATAAACTCCTTATAAAACCCGCCCAGAGGACCAAGCGCTTTCACACTCTGAAGTTGCCTTGCTGCATCCTGTATTTCCTGAACTGTCAAGAGGCCATTAAGGAGAGCGACCTGTTCCAAGGTTACCCCTGGGAGGACAAGGTTCTTAAAAAAGGTTTCCATTTTTTACCTCCTGTTTTCGCAACCGTCAGACCGATACAATTCAGAGTAAAAGCTCCGTAAAACTTCATTAATCTTTTTAGCACCGTATGTGAGGACCCTGGCGCTATCTCTGATTGCAGTAATGGATGGGGGAGCACGCTTTTTCCGAGTCAGATATGCTAAATACTTCCCTGGCCTATCCCCATATTCGAACCCCCTTTTCCTAGCAAAGGCAAGTTCTTCCTTTGAGTTTTGTATCAGTATCGAATTCAAGGCAGCCTGAAGGGCCGTGATCTGCCTTAGATTAGAGACCGAAGGTTGCGCAAAATGTCCCTCCTCCGCGACTTTCAACCACGTCTTAAGTAGACACTGCTGTTCCTCCTTCTCTCATTTCTGGCTAGCCGAATAGGAAACATCTAATCCCCTAGCAAAGATTTTTGCAGTCTCCCATTGCATGGACAGACTACTAGCCATGCCCGAGTGGATAGTCAAGAATTCCTGAAAGTCCTTCAAAAGGTATTGCACAAATTTGGAATCCTGAAGGGGAAAAGGGCCCAAACGGCAGTGCCACAAACCTAACCCTTCACTCTTGGCCTTAACCTCCAAATAGACTGGTGCGTGATCAGCGATAGCTATATTCACAACTTTGCAACACATAATAGAATCCAGAAGGGCGAGAGAGCCAGAAAGAGGCCAATCCTTGTGTGATATATTTATTGGTTTGAAAATAGGTGAAGTCCCTGCCGGTAGGATGAAGACATCTCCAAATATCCACCAGCCTCAACTGCTCGAATAAGCCAACCACCTGCTTGGCCTCTGAAGAAATAGCTGGGGGCCCACAAGGCATCCTGTCCACTGTCAGATTCAAAAGAGGCATTATCTTTAGCATCGCGGATTGAAGATATACTGATGGCTATTCAAGTTGGTTACTATACTAACGTTGCTATAGCCGGTGTTCCTGGTAAGTCATTCGAGCTGTCTAGTGAAACGGTCTGAACTGAATTGATGCTTATGATATGTAAATTTTGGAAAAATGCAGGTAAACGTTTTCATTTCCAATCAACGATTCCATTCCTTAAGAATTATAACTCGCAAATTACTCAATACAAATTGCTCATCAATATGCGAGGATGAAAGAGACTGTTCTCCTCC
The DNA here is from genome assembly GCF_020745735.1 of Hemiscyllium ocellatum. Taxonomy (NCBI): domain Eukaryota; kingdom Metazoa; phylum Chordata; class Chondrichthyes; order Orectolobiformes; family Hemiscylliidae; genus Hemiscyllium; species Hemiscyllium ocellatum. Next base: position 879,252 of record NW_026868149.1, on the reverse strand, counting down.
TCCTTGATTCACTCAGTCACTCAGTCTGTCGATTGAGCTAAATTGATGCTGATGATATGTAAATTTTGGAAAGGTGCAAGTCAACTTTTACAGTTCCAATCAAGATTCTATTCCTTAGAAATAATAACTAACAAATTATTATTTGCAAATTACTCCCTACTCTGCGAGCATGAAACACACTATCCTCAACCGTCTTAATTCATTTTCTCCTGCACAGTTTACATCTCCATATCCTCCACACTCACCAATCCTGTGCACTACCAACATTATGACATCCAGTCTCTTCCTCAGCCTCAGTGCAACTCCTGAATAAACCATCGTTTGTGTTTTTGTTAATTCCGGATACATCTGTTTCAAGTCCCTTCTTACCACGTGTCCATTACGAAACAATTGCACTTGAGATGTTAAACTTGTTCTCTGCACAGAATCGGAAAGATGGGAAGATAGTCACATCATTGGCTCATAATCTCGAGCCACAGAATAATAATCTGTGGATATCGGCTTGCCTTATGCTCTTTCATGAAAACAGTGGGTCATCCTTACCTGGTCGGTTCTCTGTGCGACTGCAAACCCACAGCACTGTGTTTACTCTTTTCTGTCCTGTGGAACAGCTGAACTAGCCACTCAGTTCAAGGTCGACATAAGATGCTGCCCTGACCAGGTCTGCACACATACCGTGATGGACGATCAAAAGGTTCCTCTGCCTGTATCCCATATTCCAGCAGTTAATTTCCATTCAGGTAAGGTGGCCATTCACTGTTTGAGATGCATTATTTGTGATTGATTCCCTCCCCTAGAGTGATGCCCATCTGAATTGGCACCTCCGGTGCTAGCTTTATTAATGCTGACCTAAGATGTAAAGATGTTTTAAATTCCAAATCAGTGACAGTGCATCGTAAATGAATAGTTTCTTATTTCACGCAAAAGAAACGGAGCCAGCTAAGTGAGGGAAAGGAATTCTTGCGATCAAACCTGAGACTGTTGTTGAGGCAGTATTTGGGGTATTCTGGATAGATTTTCTCTCCTTTATAAGGAGTGATCTCCGTACCACAGGCAGAGTGAACAGGGGTTCCACCAGATTAATCCCTGGGATGATGGCACCATGAGGAGTGAGTGAAGGTTGATCTGTAGCGCCGTGAGAGAATGCGAGGTAATTGCATTGAACACTGGGTGGGATGTGCAATCACTCATTATATTCTAAATAGACAATGAGTATGTGATCAATTCCATGACTATACTTTCACTCAGGATGCAAGCTTGAGGATAATTTAAGTGCCTGGGAGAACGTTACGCCCTCCTACCCCAACCCCCACTCCTCACGGTGATTGACAGAGACAGAGAGTTCCAGGTTTTGAACAAGCTCTCCATCATTAACACAGTGCACTTGGTGTGTGATCCTGCACTGAATGTAATATTATCCACCATCCCGACAGCATCCACAATACCTTCATTCTAAAACAGTTAACTATTCCGTCCAGCTACTGACCTTCATGAAGAACTTGAATCCATATTCTCATAGATACAAGATGCCTCCTTGAGGGTTGGACCATAAGACAATCAGACATAGGAACAGAAATTAGGCCAGTTAGCCCATCGAGTCTGCACCACCATTCAATCATCGCTGGCAGTTTTCTCTTACCCATTTTCTGGCCTAATCCTTGTAACCCTTGATCCCCGGGATAATCAAAAGCTTATCTAACTCCGTCTCAGATATACTGAATGATCTGGCCCCCACAGCCTTCTGTGGCAATAAATTTACAAGATTCTCCAATCTCTGGTTGAAGACATTTCTCCTCATCACTGTTCTAAAAGGTGTTCCCTTCCATCTAAGGCTGTGCCCTCGGGTGCTCGTACAATGGAAACATCTTACCAACATCCATTCTGTCCAGGTCAGTCAGTATTTTGCATGATTCCATTTCAATCCCTCTCATTCATCTAAACTTTATCGAGAATAGACCCAGAGCCCTCAAACATGTCTCATACGATAAGCTTTTCATCCCTATGAGCATTGTCGTGAAGATCTTGTGAACACGCTCCAGGGCCAGTACATCGTTCCTGATATATGGCGCTCAACATTATGCACAATGCTCCAAATGTGGCCTGACCAGAGAAGTATACAACCTGTTTATATTCAATTCCTCTCGTAATAAATGCCATCAATAATAAATGCAATTGCACCCCTAACCACTGCCTCAACCTGCAAGCTTACCTTGAGAGAACCCTGCACCAGAACTCTCAAGTCCTTCTTGATTTCTGATTTTTTTCTCACCATTCTAAAAATAGACCATGCCTCTATTCTTCTTGTCAAAATTCATGACTTCACACTTTCCCACATTGGAAGGCATTTGCCAATCTCTTTACATGTCGAAATCCTTCTTCAGACTCTCCACCTTCTCAATACGACCTGTCCATTTTTCTATCTTTTTTTGCCTGCAAATTTAGTCAGAGGGCCCTCAATTCACTCATCTAGATAGTTAATGTAACGAGTAAAAAGCTACGATTCTAACACGAGCCTTGTGGAACACAACTTGTCACCGGCTGCTATCCTGATAAGGATCAATTCATCCCCACTCTCTGCTTTCTGCTAGACAGTTCAAGCAGCATGAAAGGAGCAAGAGAATCGATGTTTCAGGTAAAGCCCTTCTTCGGGAATGAGGAGGGTGTGTCGATTCACCTGCACCTTTGATGCTGCCTGACCTGCTGCGCTTTTACAGCAACACATTTTTCAGCTCTGATCTCCAGCATCTGCAGTCCTCACTTTCTTCTTTCTGACAGACAGCCAAGCTTCTACCAATTCCACTACTTTGCCTCTAACACCAGGGTTTCTTATCGTACTCAGTCATCTCCTGTGTGACAGATTGTCAAAATCCTTCTTGAAGTCCAGGTGGACAATATCCATTGGCAGTGCTTGGTATAGCCTGCTCAATTTCACTTCAAAGAATTCCAACAGATCTTTCAAGCATGACCTTCCCTTGATGAAACCATAGTGACTTTGTACTATTTTTCCAAACAGTTCCAAGTATTCAGAAATCTTATCCTTCACAATGGATTCCAGGATCTTACCCACGACCGAGTTTAAGCTATTCATTGTGGACCTTTTGTCTTTTTCCTTATTCCCTCGTTAGAGAGGGATGTCACGATAGTGGGTTTCCAGTGTTCTGAGATTGTTCATTACTCTAGTGATTCCTGAAAGATCACCACGATCGGCTCCATTCTTTCTTCCGCTATCTCCTTCATAACAATGGGATGTAATCCATCTGATCAAGGTTATTTAACCACCTTCAGACCATTCAATTTTTTTTGCATGTTCTCCATTGTGGTGGCCAATATACTCGGACCTAGCCCCTCAATCTCTTGAATGTTTAAGGGATTACTCGTGTCTTCCACCGCCAAGGCTGAGCCAAGTAATTATTCAGCTCGTTGGTCATTTTCTCGTTCCCCACTACTATCTCCCCAGTATCATTTTCCAGCAATCCAATGTTCACTTTTGACTCTCTTTTGTACTTTATATATCGAAGGAAAATGTTACAGTCTTCCTTTATACTACCCCAGACTTAATAATCCCCCTCCTTATTTATTTATAGGGAATATCAAAGAGCGATAGATAGCCTAGGATATTGTTGAAATGCATGCTTCAGTAATAAGGAAGTTTAACATCATTTACTTCACCAGTTACCTCTCATGTGGAAGTAACCCCTGCTGACAACTATCACATATTCTCAGTTACCATTCAGAGAAACTGAGTGGTACGGCCGTGAAACTCCCAAATTAATGAGAATACACAACTTCTTTTTCAGCACAAGTTTACCTCGAACTATCGAGTAAAAGCATGAAACTAGAGTTAGATTTATCAGATCAGTGGTAATCTAATTGAATGGCTGCAGAGGGTGAATGCAAGCTTCATGAGATCAAGTGTGTTTCCTATGCGAAATTGTCCGCTTCACAATGTGGGATCTATTGGAGTGAAATGATGAATTTGATTATATTTACTAGTTGTTCACCCAGTGAACGGTAACAAATGTTTCTCCTGGCCCTGATATCATCACACAACTGCAGCAATCGCACTTGAATCAGTGGCTTAATGATTTGCTAATTTGCAAAACTGGAGGTTGTTCATTCGACTATTCACTGTCTCAAAAACACTGCCGCTCTTTATTACACTTACAAACTCATTGCCCCGAATCCGGAATGTGCTCTGAATTCCTGATCTGCTGGAGGAAGAATCTTTGAAATGCTGGGATGTCTGAACTATTGATATGAATGCATGCCCACCTTCAATCTATTGTCCACTTATAAGCATTGTCGATTATACTGCAATTCTTTGTTTAACAGATGCGTTTTTTAAACAAGGGGTCGGTGTGGTAATACAAAGTACTAAAATGATCAACACAATTCCACCGAATGGTTCGAAAGAATTGAGGTCTTCATTAGAACCATCTTGCAAAGCAAGTTGTTTGTCTTCTTAAACATGGTTTTCCTAAATACCTCTCAAAAATGAGCAGTTTCTGAGTACTTTGCAGGCAGAACACTTGAAAGAATTTCATTCTGTTTGGAATTATTTGTGGCACTTTGAATCTACCGGTTAATGTCTCCAATCGATGAATGCAACTGAGAACATCAGAGTCAACCTCACAGTACTGTCAGAGGACGGGAAGATAGAATCGTCTCGCACGCTGCTCTTGAGCAAATCACAAATTTCCAACAACCCAATACGATTGACCTGATAAATTTAACGCAACAGTGACCTGATAAATTTAAAACACAATACGATTTTAATCTCATCAATTTCCAAAACAATATCTCCCTGAAAATATTGATTCTCTTCAGTTCCTCCATCACTTTTTCTTCCTGGTACTTTAGAAATATTATTTGTATCATCAATTGTGATGACAGAACCACCATACATTTTGTTTTTGGTATGCCATATATTTATCCCACATCCGTTGTTTCTCATTGTAAGGGATTTGTTTTCAATAATCGTTTCTTTCTCCCTTCGTTTGACTTCAAGAGCTTTAACAATTCATTATTTACTTCTCTCAAGCTGACTGTCAAGCGAGATTTCGCTCTGCATTAATTTTTTCTTCATCTGGTGCTGACATCTGAACTGCTCTCAGTCTTAATGCCTGCTGCTATTTTCAGCCTCCTCGTCAGCCTCCTTCTTGAGTGCAGTGCTCTGCCCTCATATCCCTAGTTAGCCATGACATGGCCACATTCCCAGCTTTCTTTGTGTCTGACAGGAGTGAGAAGCAGTTGCAGTTCCTGCAGATACTTTTTAAGTACTTGTCATTCCTTAAAATTCTGATCCCTATTTCGTTGTACCCTGCTCACGCTTCATATCAGTGTCATTTCTTCTATTTCGATTTCGGCTCATAATCTCAGTCAGCTCTATCATTCTCCACCTTAATGAAGACTTCTCTCACTGAGAGAGAGAGAGAGAGAGAGAGAGAGAGAGAGACAAAGACAGAGACAGAGACAGAGACAGAGAAGAAAGATCGCGCGAGTTGACTGATGCTGCTTTAACCTGAGAGTCGTTGTGCCTCAGGCACAGCACAGGATTGAGAATGTGGGTACTTCACTCCTCTCTAGCTCGTGGTTAAAGCAGATATTCGTTACACTCACAACCTAATCTTCCTCATTGTTCTGAAGCCGAGATGAAGTTTGAACTCCTGATATACAGACACGAGAACCTCTTTCAGTACATGTCCCGGAGAACATTACAATGTCGCAGTGTCATCAGAAGTGAGGAAGACCAAATATTCCCACACACTGCGACTCGGCACTTTTCAATTTCACAGAGCCAACGAACCAATCGCTGTGGCTTCTCGAAATGGTAAGGAAACAAAATAAATACCTCAGTCTCATGTTGGTTCATGGAGTGACGAAGCACCTTCTCCTTCTTTAAGAGGCTGGGACGTTGACTCTGATGTTCGTAGATACATTGTTTGATTCGACGCATTGAAAGTAATCCTATCACAGATGCCCATGTTGTTGATGCTGAACAAAACTGCCCTTACTGGGAATTGAACCCGTGTCACAGTGGTAAAAGTGGCAATTCAGAGCCACGACACGACCAGGGACGAGTACAGCGGTCAGACACAAGTAGAGTGGCAGCTCTCAAACGCATTGGACGCGTCCTTGGAAGAAACAACTGTTTGACTGTCCTCATTCCTTTTATGCATCCCTTTGCCTTGTATGCCTTAGCATCACAAATACAGACTGAATGCCTCTGAGGGTTGTGTTGATTTCATTGCAATGAGTTTCAGATTTATCCACCATAATGGTGGATAAATTATTTGCTACTTATCTTTTGAAAACTTTCCGCATCATTCATTTAGTCTCCACCCCTTGGTATTTGACCGAGAGGAAACATTTCTTTCAGCCAATCTTGCCTTAACTCTCATTGTTTCCCACATTTCAATATGTTTCCTCGCAATCTCCGCTTCTCCATTGAGGTTAGAATAGGGAAACTGATCGTTTTAAAAAATAAATCGTTGGCTGAATACTGCATTGTGTCCTCTTCCTGAGCCTGATGTTCCAGTGATCTCTGGTACATGTCAATAAAAAATCCGAAATGAACACTGATCGCACAACAGCAGGATATAAATGGATCGACTGATTGTAAGGTCCTAATTGTGAGATTGGGTCACATTCGTACAAGAACATTGACTGCAGCTGCACAGACAGAACAACGGCAATGCCAGTGCTTGATAGCCAAATGTCTCAGTGAAATTGGAGGATGGACCTAAAGCAGGGTTCCTGATCGTGGGATGCGGAGAAATCTCCGAGAATGGGAGGGTTTGAATCCTAATACATAGAAAGCAGAGATGTGAAAGAGCCCCATCACCTCGACGAATATTTTCATGTTACAAAAGATGGATTCTATCCTGCATTTGTTAGTAATGTCTTACTATGCATAAAACGGTAACAAATGAGAATACTGTAAGTCAAATTGGAAATGACCTTTCTGCTGCCACACCGCAAAGCGCTAACCACTGCACGATACTGGCACCACATGGAATAGCATTATGCAAAAAACAGTAAAGATGGTGGCAGAGGATATGTTAGGAATTGGACCACATGAACAGTAGGAATACTTGACAGACAGTGAGTGAGACATGCAAGATCTTGGTGGGGGGAATGGTTAACTTCAGTGTCTCCAGAGCCGATGGATATTTCATCACTTAGTTTGTTGAAAGTGAAGATTGAAATACTTCTCCATAAAATGAAAGCATCAGCGAATAGTGCAGGCAATTGCTGGAATGTATTTCTGCAAAAGAAATGCAGTTTACCATCGGCTACTTTACCAATTTCCTAATTCAAGGAAGTGGCCACTGCTGTGGAATATCGCATCGTTCCAGATTTCAGGCGTGATACAAGAAACTGTGTGGTGCAGCTGAGAAAACTAAACTGGAAATGTGGATGGCGATGAGCTAGTGGATATGGGTTCAGTTGTGACGTCAGTGAGTGTGAAGTATTTCTCTGAAAGTAGAGAGTCACTTGAAATGCCAGGGACTTGGAGTTCCAACATTGCGTGGAACAGCTATTGTTGAGGTGGTATACATCGCATGAGGCTGGGAGCTCCAAACTCAACTGCAGCAGTTTCCATTGACACGAAGCAGGGAGCATTGGGACATCAAGCTGGCATTTCCAACTTTTCCTGGAGCAGCTTCCTTTACATCTTCACAGAGAGAAACAGAGGAAACGCAGTTAAGCATTCCTTTTGTTTCAGGAGCAAGACTGGTATGCTTCAAACCCACATGCCTGCTAATCTACAACATTGTTCCAAAGCCGAAATAAGGTTTGAATTTTTAACCTATTGGAGCAGACGTTTCATCCAATTGAATCGTGCAAAACTGAGGCTTCTTTCTTCATTCCCCAACACAAAACCACTGCCTCGCAACTGAGTAGAGAGTGTGGTCTTGGAAAAGCCCAGCAGGACAGGCAGCATTCGAGGAGCAGGAGAATCGACGTTTCAGGCAAGAATCTTTCATTTGGAATGAGGCTTGTGAGCTGAGGCGGTATAAAGACAAATCGGAGGAGGCAAAGTATCTGAGAGTGTGAAAGGTGGGTTGAGGTGGAGGTAATGGTGTTAGGTCAAAGTGTAGGGTGGAGTGGATCGGCGAGAAGGAAGATGGACAGATAGGAAAGTTCATGAGAGCAGTGCCAACATGAAACGATCGAACTGGGATAAGATGGCGGAGTTGAAATGAGAAATATATTGATGTCCACATTGATGCCGGGTGGTTGAACGGCCCCAATGTGAAAGATGAAGCCTTCTTCCTCCTGGCGTCGGGTGGTAAAAGTATAGCGATGGTGGATGTCCAGTACCTGCATGTACTTGACTGAATGGGAGGGAAAGTTAATGTACTCGGCCACAGGCAGTGATGTCGCTTGGTGTGGGTGTCCCGGAGATGTTCTCTGAAACGCTCTCCAATTAGGCATCCTATCTCTACAATGTAAAGGAGACTTCATTGTGAGCAACGGATAGAGTAAATGTCATGTGTGGATTTGCAAGTAAAGTTCTGATGGATGTGGAAGAATCATTTGAGTATTTGGACAGAATTAAAGCGAAGGTGTGGGTGGATTTTGCATCTCCTATGATGGAATGGGAAGGTGCCTGGAGGGGAGGGTCGTTTGGTGGGTGGCATGGACCTGACAAGGGAGTCACGGAGGGAATTATCTTCACAGAAACGGCTAGTGGTGGGGAACAAAATACATGTCTGCTGGTGGAGTCCGTTTGCATGTGCTTGAAATGCTGGAGGATGATATGATGTCAACGGAGATTGGTGGGGTGGAAGGTAATGACCAGGGGTATTCTATCTTTGTCATAGTTGGAGGGGTGGGTCTTGAGTGCGGAGTTGCTGGAAGTGGATGACATGCTCTGGAAGGCAGCATTGGCCACGTTGGTGTAGAAATTGCCTCACCAATGACTCAATTTGTCCTTGACAATTGTCTGAGTCTGAACGAGTCACGTCATGACTGTGGTGAGATGCTTCCCCACGTCTGCACACTTGAACCTTATTAACATCATACGGCTCTTCGACGTCTCTGATCATTCCTTTGGTCTAAACTATCCTCACGTCCTTCCATCCATCCTCTCATATTCCCACTCTCATCTGGTCTCACGCCCTCTGCCGCTATGCATGCCTGTACTTGATGGCTGTAGAGTGTTTTATTGTGACTTGTCTGAATGAAGTTTTTAACACCGCCTATTTTCACGACTGTGTGCTGCTGCCTTCGCAGCTTTACCTTTCCACACGAGCTCCCACATGGTGGAAGGGATGAAGTTGCGAACGGTTAACCCAATGATGCAATCCTGAGTCTTCGAACAAATATGATGCCCGTGGGAGAATTCACAACAGGGGTTGTTCATCCATCACGGCTCAGCTAATTATCAAAGTTTTCGATAGTTTATTCAAATCTTTTCACTGTCTCCGCTCCATCTATCGTTGTAATGTCCTACAGCCCATTCAAGAACAATAAGAGGTGGTCACTAAATGCCAACCCAGTCAGCGAATCCGACATCCAGGATTTTTTTTTAAATCATGCTGTCTCAGATGTTTGCATTCCCTCGAACTCCAACCGTTTGAGTATGCTGGATTTTAAATCTTTTTTTGTCTATTGCCCGAACTTTCATGTATGAAAGCCATAAAGCAGGAATTATCTTCATTAAGGAGATCTCAAAATGCCGTTAGGAAAGGAGTTACTCACCAAGTGATGAAGAAAACTGTGATACGTGTTCAAATCAACGGCAGTAACATTGTATCGTGCCTTTCACCTAATGGAAACTTCAAAGGTTTTCCTCTGACTGGAGTTTAAGCACATCTTGATCGCAGTCGTACAACGAGTTATTGCAAAGCTGACAAAGTGTTATATCAAACAAATAATCAAACGAGTAGGTTTCAAATGGTATTTTACACCACAAATCTCAGTTTGCATCACAAACCTAGGTTGATGGAGCTTGTTCTGCGTTAGGTCATCATTTTTATGTCAGTATAAAAGCGCCACTTTCGCACATGGCTCTGCAGCTCAGTGATTAGAGCTGTAACCTTGTTTGCCAGTGGCCATGAGCTCGAGTCCCACTGGGACTTTGCTGTGTTTCGCACATATACTGCAGCAAACATCCGAGCGTGCTTTCTCACTGTTGTTCAGAATTCTTTGTTCAGAATGAAGCCATTTTCTCCAGGGCTAATCTGTTTGAGTTTGCAGTTCCACTTCAATGAACATGAGAATAACACGCAGATGACGCGAAGAATGCTCCAGTTTGGCAGGAGGAACAACGTGAGACTGTGGAAGCCGGACAGCAGCGTGGAAACAGTGGCAGAGGAAACACACGGGTAACCGGATTAATGATTCTGTTCCTTATGTATCGACTAAACAACTAAGAAATAAACAGGCAGGAGGCAACAAGATCACAGGAAGCCACGCTGCCTCAGAAGGTTTACTTTGAGCATGTATCAATTCTTCATTTTTGGGCCTGTCCTCGAATGGCAGCCTACGGCCTGATTACCCCTTTACTTACGTAAACAGGCTCTGGTTTTAAAGTCTAAAGTGAAGGAAGAAGAAGCCAAATGGTGAAATTACTCATGAAGTCGGTCTCTCTGGAGGCCTTTGTCACTCTCGCTAGGTGTGTCTCTATATTTACCTTTACAGGTGAAAATGGGGTTCAGTTCTCTATCGGGTCATGAACAAATCTAACCGAATCTGACTTCACTCCCATATGTTGTTTCATTTGAGGTTAATGGTTTGCAGGGAAAGTCTCATTGAGATGAACACTTCAGGCGCCAGACTGCGGGCCAAGCACAGCAAACTGGAAATGAGAATGTACGGCCGTTTGATGAGTGGAACTGACATCGTGCATTATTCTATGCTGTAAAACCACGTGTGTCACGAACATCTTTTTTTAAAGAAACTTCTTATCGCAGATAAACAAAGCTATTATGTTCACAGAAGATGCATTTGCACCAGCCGTGCAAACTGGTCGATTAGCGTTTATGATTCAGCACTTCCACCATTGTGGTTTGGGTTCATTTCCTAGTCAGGGAATCAGGATTTATTGTTCCTGTTAGGAAAAATAACAGAAGCAGAGCATCTCTGATAGGAATTGCATTTCACTTGCGTTTGCATGTGACTTGCAATTTTGCTGCAGGACCGCACAGTGGCTCATTGGTTAGCGCTACTGCCTGACAGCGCCAGACACCTACTTTGACACCAACTGGGTACACTGTAGGTAAGGTGACTAATTCAGGAGCGAATGGAGAGACATAAGCTAGGCAATTGTTTTGGGAGGACTATTCCCTGTAGGGTCGGTGTGGATTTGTTGCATTAAGTGGCCTTTTTCTGAACTTGTGCAGCACAGAAACAGACCATTCGGTCCAACCCGTCCATGCCGACCAGATATCCCAAAGCAATCTTGTCCCACCTGCCAGCACCTGGCCCATACCCCTCCAAATCCTTCCTATTCATTTACCATTCAATTGCCTGTTAAATGCTGCAATTGCACCAGCTTCCACCACTTCCTCTGGCTGCTCTCTCCATGCACTACCGCACTCTGTGTGAAATGGTTGCCCCTTAGGCCTCTTTTATATCCTACTTCTCGCATCCTCAACCTATGCTCACTAGTTCTGGACTACCCCACCTCAGGGAAAAGACTTTGCCTGTTTACCAACTCATAATTTTCAGAGAAGGGAGAAACGTGAGAAATAACAGTCACTTCCGGTGAGGGATTGATCCATGATGCGACAACCAACCGAGTCACCTGTGACTGAAATAGCTCCATCCTCCCTACACTGGTAATGGCATTATACACCATTAGAGTGGGTTTGCCTGTGTTGAAATGGACACAGCATTCTTTATGAAGACGGACTTTACTGGGATATAAAGACCTGGCAAAACACATGGAGGGATATGCCTGGAACAGAAGACGTCAGGAAGAATGAACAGCGTTTACTTGGAAATAAAAACATTGCAAAGGAATCCACTGAGATCCTGGGGGAGAAAGCCATTAGAAAAGACAAGGCGGGGTTTCATGGGGAGGTGGAGCAGACAAATAGATCGCGTGGCCTGAAACCAGGAAAAAGTGATTTGTGTCCATACAGAAATTTTCCAGATGATGTGAATTTGGTGAGAGTAAACAGGAAGAAAATTTCCTCATACAGATGGCTCTAAAACTGGAGTTTAAAACTTCGAAACCAGTGATGAATGATAAAGAAAGGTTTGGAGCATGGCTTGTTTTTTTTTCATTGTAATGTTTTTGAAATTGGGACTGAGTTCTTTTTTTCAGAGAAAAGTAATTTCAGGCGCGTACAGACACACAAGGAATGAATTTAATGGGGACAGAGGGTCTGCTCTGCAGGGATGGGGTTGTGTTAAGTACACACTCTCTAATTGGTTAACGTTAATTGGAAAGTAATTGTATAACACATGCAACTGAATACGACTAAATGTGAAAATTATTATGAACGGTTTAGCAGCTCGATGTAAGTGAACTTCTATAAATTTTAAAAGAACTGAGCTATTTGTTTTAGCTCAGCATTAAAGGGAAGCTGCTTAGCTCAATCTGCTGCATAACTGTTTTATGATACAAAGTGTTCCCAATATTGTGGGATTAATTCTCGCAACCTCTCATTTTACCATTACGATCCTGATATCCCCACTCACCTAACCTATTCGATGATGGCGAGAATCAAAGGGATATTATGCCACAGTGAGGTGGAACTGACCTGCTGAGAAACACACAATTTTTTCCATCTGTTGCTTTGGAAATTTGGTTGCAATCACAGAGGAGGTATTGAGTGAATTTGCTGCTCACTTATCTCACCCGAAAATATCCCGTGACAAGACTCGAAACATATTCCTGTTTGAATTCTCTAAGCTTCACAGTAGTAATTTAAAAATAATATATATCATTTCGATTCGAATTTTTCCAACAACATTGAAAATATCCAAAGAGATAAATATCATTCTTTTTGTCTTGTTTTAATAATCTGTATGAGTTTAAAGCAATTGCAATAACATGAAACGATATAAGCGTCCTTTTCACAATTTAACACAGTGTATGATGAGCGGTTTGGGAAATCGAATCCGTCTCAAACATCATCCCTGTATCTCTATTAAGAGTTGGATATTCTCCTCGGGAATATTTCTGTGTGGTCGTATGTAACGGAGGCATTTTCCAAGGGCAGGCCACTCCACAAAATCAGAAGTTAGATCTTTAGAGTGAATGCTGCTTTTTCAACGTTCTATTGCAATGTGTGTGTGTGTGTGTGTGTGTGTGTGTGTGTGTGTGTGTGTGTGTGTGTGTGTGTGTGTGTGTGTGTGTGTGTGTGTGTGTGTGTGTGTCGGTGTGCAAGAATTCAGAACGTTGGGAATTGATGGTCAGCCAAATGAATGTTCTTCCTGTAGAATGTGGGAGGCAAGAGTCACTAGTAATGTCCCAAGTATCTGTATCTGTGGGAAGTGCATCCAACTCTAGTCTCTTGGTAAGTGTTTATGGAAACTGGAGCTGGACGTTGGATTATTCGGGAGACTGAGGAGATAATTGAGAGGAGTTTTTGGCAGGCCGTAACACCTCAGGTATGCAATGAGGTTGTAAGCATAGCATACCGTTATTGATACTTTTGAGAGGGAATGACTTAGGAGGGGTAACACATGGGGTACAGGTCTCTCGCACAGAGTTTGTTCCTATTGCTCTAAAGAGATTGGGGGACAGGAAGAGAGCATTATTTTTGGGGACATCATCGTGAGAGAAACAGATTGCAAATTCAGTGGGTGGGGACACACTTATGACTGGTATGTTGCCTACCAGCTCTCAGGGCTTATAATGTCTCACATCGTGTTTGTACGATTCTTAAGTCATGGTCCACATATGAAACAACAACATTGGTAAGAAATGGTGAAATTCCTATAAGGCTGAAATTCAGTGGGCCAGAGTGACATCTTCGATCTAGATCAAACAGATTTGTTCTCTCTGATTTGTTACCCATGACACGTCGTGCAGAGATGAAGAATAGGTAGAGAGCTTTTGAAAATAAAGCTACCGGGATGATACAGAGGGGCAGGATTTGGATACCTGGACAATTGTGTCTTATTCTGAAGTAGGTGGTACCTCAACAAAATAGGATAGTTTTCACCTGAACCACAGGAGAACCAATATTCAGGGGGTGGTGAGGGGAGGGGGGATAATTTGCTAATGCTCTTCCAGAGGGTTTACGTGAACTCAGCAGCACAATGGGGACATGAATTGCAGGTCAGCTTTACAGGAGGTTTTGAGTAGTGAGGACATAACTAGGTTTGCAAGAGGGTATTGGCAAGGATGAAGATGGTTCCAAGTGTGTTTACTTCATCGCCAGGAGCATCTGGAATAAGGTAGATGAACTTAGAACATGGGTTTTTAACTGGGAGTTCGACGTTGTGCCCATTTCAGAGACATGAATGGCAGTGAATGGACTGGGAGTTCCTAGTGCTGCAGTTTCGATTTTTCAGTAAGAACAAGAAAGGTGGCTAAGGAGGGCGAGGTGTGGCATGATTAGCCAAGGACAGCATTACGGGAGCGAAAAGAATATTTGACGTTCACTCTACGGAGTCTACTGTGCTAGAAAGGTCTGATATTAGACTCAGGAAAGGAGAGGTCACTGTAAATGGAGTTTTCAATAGCCCACTGAAGCATTCCAGAGATGTAGAGGAAAAGATTGCAAAGCTGATTCTGAATAGGAGCGAAAATAACAGGTAGTTGTTATGGGGAATTTTAACTTTACCAATAATGATTGGAAAGTTTATAGTTTGAGTAAATCTGATCGGTAAGTTTTTGTCCAATGTGTGCAGGAGGATTTCCTGACATAGCATATAGTCAGGCCAACAAGAAGCAAAGCCACATTGGAATTGGTACAGGGTAATGTACCAATCTGTTCGATGTGGAGGGAAGTGAGCACTTTGGTGATCGGAATAGGTGGGACCTATTCATCTGTGTCACAATTGAAAAAAGGCAATGCTGTCGAGGAGAATATTGTGATACAACCTATTAGAATACGCGAAATTAATGTTCGTAAGGAGTTTGTGTTGGCAATTCTTGAAAGTGTGAAAAAAGATCTGTCCGTTGGGCTTGATGGGATGTATCCTAGGATTCTCTGGGAATCATGGGTGGAGACATTTAACTATAACTTTAACTATAACTGTGAGAAGACTCAAAATTAGTAAATATTGACCCCTTCTCCAAGAAGAGGAGGAGAACTTTGATAATTGAAGAACATTGAGCCTCAGTTTCCTTGCAGATAAAGTGTTGGAAAAAGTTATGAGAGATGGGATTTATGATCATCTAATAAGGAAAAAGTTGATTCGGGATAGTCAATTCGATTTTGTGAAGAGTAGTTTGTGCTTCACGAACCTGATTGAGCTCTTTGAGAATTTGAGCTATTAGGTCGATGAGGGTGAAGCGACTAAAATGGTGGATATAGTTTTCACTTAGGCATTGGTAATATTCCCCACGGTAGGCTACTGCATAAAATACATAGGCGTATGATTGAAGGTTTTTTTTTAATGGTTTGGATCAGAAACTGGCTAGCTGAAAGAAGACAGAATGGGTAGTTGATGGGAATTATTTGTTCTGGATTTCAGAAACTAGTGGTTTCGCAGAAGGTTTTTTTTTCCGGTCCAATGCTGTTTGTCATTTTTATAAATAACCTGGATTAAGGCGTGGAATGATGGGTCAGTAAATTTCCCGATGACACGAAACTCAATGGAGTTCTCAACAGTGCCAAAAGTTACTGCAGGTTGCAGTGGGACATGAAAAACCTGCAGAGCTGAGCTCAGTGGGGTCAAATAGAAATTAATGTCGGAAAATGTGAGGTCATTCACTTTGGAAGCAGCAATAAGAAGAAAGTGTTCTGGGCTCAAAGTAATGTTCTTGGAAGTTAAGCTGAGCAGAGAGACCTCGGCGCTACTGTGCAAAAAACGCTGCAAGTTACCACCCGTGTTGACAAGTTTGTTTGGAAGGAGCACGGAATGATTGATTTATTGGGAGAGAGGTTGAGTTTCAGAGCCATGAGGTCATGTTGCACTCCAAAATTCTCTGGTGGCCACATTGTGGAATTGCATACAGTTCTGATCACCACATCATCGGACGGATGTGCAATCATTGGCAAGGGTGCAGAGGAGATTAACTGCGGTTCTGACTTTTTTGGAGGGCAAGTTTTACGAGGAGAGACTGGGGGAACTCGGGCTGTTTATGACAGAGAGAAGAAGTTTGAGAGATGATTTAATAGAGACATACAAGATGATCAGATGCTTGCTTAAGGTGGACAGTGAAGGACATGTTTTTTACAAATGGTGATGGTTGGCACAAGGGCACACAGCTTTAAATTGCGGCTGATAGATGCCGAGGCATGTTCTATTCTCAGTGAGTGGAAAAGGTGCAGAACGCCTAGGATTCAACAGTCGAAGATGCACTAACTTTTAAGTCTTTTCAATGATCGGGGATAATCTTTTGAGCCATAATTATAAAATGTCGTTCGGTTTGACATTTGATTAGGATCGCTTTGGGTGTAACATCAAGGGCCAAAGAGCCTTTATTGTACAGTAATATTCGGTCCTCGAGCTGTTCTCAGCCTGATGTTGCAATCATCCTGGCCAATATCAGTGAAATCAGCGCCTGGCGTGGATCAATCTCTCAACTTCGGCAGCTCAGACACCTCCAGTCTGCTATAGAAGCACGGAAACCTGATCAATTTCCCCAATGGAGCTGATGTCAGAGGACGTTCAATGGCTCCTGTTCTTGCCACTGAGGCCAGAAATTCAATTACTCAATTTTTTGCTGTGGATATGAATTGAAACACACATCAGAGGTGATTGTACTGATTATTGATCATCCATTATGATACATCAGGTTCAGGAAAAGGACAGAGAAAAACGTGGTGAAAAAGATGTTATTGAATATAATTCTAGATTAGTGGTGCTGGAAGAGCACAGCAGTTCAGGCAGCATCCGGGGAGCAGCGAAATCGACGTTTTGGGGCAAAAGCGCTTCATCAGGAATAAAGACAGAAAGCCTGAAGCGTGGAGAGATAAGCTAGAGGATGGCGGGGGCGGGGTGGGAGGGGGGGAGAAAATGGCATAGAGTACAATAGGTGAATGGGGGAGGGGTTACTGAATATAAGTTTACCGTGGCTTCCTGCGTTGATCACGGGCAATTTTTGGTCACTACTGTACTGGGATTTTCCTTCCATCAGTTTCACTTCGTCACAGAATTCGAATCACTGACACTGCACCAAGTTCGTTTGGAAAGTTCATATGACACATTGACCAACATTGCACACAACTTCAATAATCTTCAGCTTTACGACATCCAAGAGGACGTGGCATGGTTTGTACAAATAGTATACAAAGCGCAATGCTATACAAGATCTAATTGAATTCCAGTTTAGATTAGATTACATTCCCTACAGTGTTGAAACAGGCCCTACGGCCCAACCCACCCAGACCCATTTCCCTTTGACAGATGCACCGAACACTACTGGAAATTTAACATGACCAATTGAAATGACCTGTATATCTTAGTATTGAGGGAGGAAACCGGAGTACCCAGAGCAAACCCACTCAGTCACGGGGAGAACATGCAAAATCCACACAGTCAGTTGCCCAAGACTGTGAGGCAGCAATGCTAATCAATGAACCACTATGCCACCACAGTGCAAAGTAGCAAGAATCCAGAGTAATATTCAAAATGTCAGATATTCATATCCATTACCTTGATCAGAATTCCAGCCTTGCAAGGGCGAGTCTACCCCTGAATCCCCAGAATCCACGTGGACGCCTGTTCCATTGGTCCACCTGGAAGCCTCTGTTCAGCCTGACAGAGCAATCAGAAATCTCCACTTTCTGATCTGAAGCTGCGACAGGATTTGTCTAATCCAGTTGAGAGGGCAGCGAGGTACAAGTGAGACCTTAATATTTCTTGATGTAGATTCACATTGCCTTCATTATGTTAGTGTTTAAAGACCTGGGCCAGAAACAGCCCAGTCAGGACGGAACATGAGAAGGCCATTCTTCACACCGCTCCTGCCCCGCCCCGCCATTCGATATCATCATGGCTGAGCCAGTATGTTAATGTTTTTTTTACAGCCTTTCAACATCATCGTGTTTCCTACTGGGTAACAGATATAATAATCGAGCTCTATCTTCAATAGACATCGAAATTGTTCATTTGTGCGAATAAAGAAGGTCCGTTTCAAGGCATTTGGGTTCCTGCTCCAATATTGCAGGTTTTGCAATGGAGCAGCCGAGTCTGGTCTGATCACATATCAAACTAAGAACTAAACCACGATTCTGCTGAGACGCAAATCGATGATCTTGGAATGTCAACTTCAGCAATCACGAGGAAATCCAAAGGGCTTTCTCTTGCGCCACAGAGCCGCGCAAGCAGGCATTTTTAAGCACACAGGGTTGCCTTTGCCTCGGGACTCCCATCTCACGTAGGTCTGCCTTCGTCACACTTTCCAGTACCAGGTGCTTATCCAAGTGTGCTCTGGCTATTCAAGTGTTTGGCTACACACTGCTGAAATATTCTACTGACATGTAGCTATGCCACACTTTCAGATAGTGAAGTCCAGACAAATACCACTGTCTGTTTGAAATTATTTATTCTAAATTTCCGCTTAATCTCTTGTCTCTTGCTTTTAATCTGTGCTACTGCGTATTATTACTTCCCAAAACATGCTCATTTCTGTCACACATATCTCTCTTCTTCATAATATGTGCACGTTAATCAGTTTCTCACACAGCTTTCTCTGCACTTGGATAAACAGCCCCAGGCTGGCTCGTCTACCTTTGCAGTGGAAATGTTCCAGCCCTTTGTCATTCTTATCATCTCCTCAGAACATCTTCTCCTGGAATCAGACGCTTCCTGCAACCTTCAATGGAAAAACGTTCTCTGAAGAAAAGACAAAATGTCTCAACAAAACTCAACAGCTCTTTTACATCTATGGAGAGAAAGGAGAGTTAATGTTTCGAGTCCAATGATCCGTTTTTGAAACTAATGGGATATGCGGGTGCGAAAATAATGTGAAAGAAGGCGGACGGGTCTGAAATGATTGAAATCGATGCTGGGTCCTGAAGACTGCACAGTCTGTCAGTAGAAAATGAGGCGCCGTTCTTCCAGCTTGTGCTGTGCCTTGAAGGAGCACAGCAGCAGACCAGAGTCTGAAATAGTGCCTTGGGAACACAGTGTAATATTGAAGTCACAGGAGAGTGGAAGATCAAGATAACTTTTGTTGATTCTATACAGAACGTCGGTGATCTCAGCTTTGTCACTGACTCTGTTTTTCTCTCCCCATTGTGCAGTGATAAAATTCAGAGGAGGAAATACAGTTGCCTGGATTGAAAGTAGTGCTGACCAATCACTAAAAACAGTGTCTGGAAAGTCACACAGTGAGGAGAGGTATGGTAACCCAGCAGGTCCTCTGGCTTAAACATTAGAACGTTACAGTGCAGTTAGCCCTTCGGTCCTCGATCTTGCACTGACCTGTGAAAAAAATGTGATGCCTATCTAACCTTCCTCGTTACATTATTATCCATATATATGTCCAATTCACATTCAGTGAGTCTACGGCTGTTGCAGGCAGGCTGATCCACGCCGGTACTACTCTCTGTGTGAAGAAATTAGCACAGTTATCTGTCCTAAATCAATCGGCATTCAATTTAATGCTGTAGCTCCTCGTGTTGGCCTTCGCCATCTGAGGAAAGAGGCTCTCACTCTTCACTCTATTTGACCTTCTGATAATCATATAAATTATGATTAAGTCACCAGTCAACCTTCTTCTCTCCAACGAAAACAACCTCAGTCTCCTCAGACTTTGCTCATAAGACTTTCGATTCACACCTGTCACCATCCTAGTAAACCTCCTTTTAACCCTTTCCAGAGATTTCACATTTTTCCAAAATTCAGTGACCAGAGCTGCATGCAATACTTGATGGTACCCTACCAGGTGGTAAAGCTGCAACTTCTGTAATTTCATGGAATGGTGTTGTCTGGGCAATTGTTGGGATGCAAGGAATACTGGTCCAGAGGGTCGCGACAGAAAATATCCTGCATTTTGCTGGCAAGTTGTGGAGTTCAGTGGAATAGAATATTGGTGAAAGTGGAAAAGAATGTATACCTTCCACCGCATCCTGTCACCAGTGAGCATATCCAAGTCACATTCAGACATTCAGACATATTTCCTCATCTTTAAAAGGTATGCACACTTTCAGTTCGCCATGCGAAAGTTTTGTAAATTAATTCAGTACTGACAGGATTACCGTTTAAAGCTGTGTGACAGATGTTGCAAACGGTCATACCAGACAAAATGAGGTACCACGTGAAAAAAATATGTGTTTCATTCAGGAAAGATAAAATAGAATTGTTCATAGAGAATTGCTCATAGAAAACTGTGGTGAACTGTCTGCAAATTTTTTTAGATGGGGGAAGAAGACGTCCGCATGAGCACCACTCTCATGCTGACTCTGATCTCCAGGATCTGCAGCCCTCACTTTCACCTGCGGGAAAGGGAACAGAGTCATCATTAACAATTGTGTTTTGACCTGGAAGAATTTTTCAAGCGAAGTTTGATTGAGCGTTGGGATGTGGAAATTCTGGATAGATTTGTTGAGCCCAACAGCATTCTATGATTGATCAGAGCCCCCAACGCGCCCATGAGTTTCTCTGATTCGTTGGAGCACCAATACCTACAGCTTGGTCATGTAGAATTGCCTCTTCTACGCTGATGGGCATTATACATCATCAGTTCGGATGCGTCCTGCAGCAAGCACAGGGTTAACATGATTGGAGAGCATGCTTGCGGCGAGTGATCATTGGAACGAAATGTTGTCGTCTTCAATCGTTAGTTGGTGAGTGAGGGCGAAAGGGGAGGGAAGCACCAGGTGCTAGATGCCAGTTAGAGGTTTCATCTTTGGTCATTATATGACTCTGGACCCAAACACAGTGGCTCTGGGCTCGCCAATGAAGCCAAAGATAGCCTGAGTCTCCTTCCCAGAAACAGACCCCAGTCAGCCGCCGCTATTCCTGGTTCAGTTTTATCTTGTTTTAATTTATCAGGTCACTGTTGGTTTATCTACCTGTAGTGTGAACAGAGATGAAAATAAATGATATTGTTTGAAATCATTGTTGTTGTCCAGGAGGATGTGGTGTTGTTGGGAGACTTTTGTCTCTATCAGTGATTTGGATTGATGGGAAAGTGTACCCCATGAACACCTCCGTCCTTTACCTTGCTGTAAATGTTTCAGATACGAAAATAATGGATATCCGTGTCCTTTTTTGGAACAAAAACCTGCTTTGAAAAGTGGTGAAGATTGGACTGAAGCAGTGATAGTGATTATCTTTGTTGCTTGTTCAATTCGTGCACATCACTGCTATTAATCATGTCGTGCTAACATCACGGCTCTTATACAGCTAGCGATGCGTCGGGCCAGTGGCGCAATGGATAACGCGCCTGACTACGGATCAGGAGACTGTAGGTTCGCGTCCTACCTGGCTTGAGGGAAATGCTGGCATTTATTACGCATTTGAAAATTGATTTCTCTTCAGCCGAAATAAGGTGTAAGCTTTTAATCTGGAGGAATAAGAATGCCTTCATTAAATGCCCACGAGAACCTGAGGGTAAATGTTCCAGCGTCATCACAGGAGGGAAACCGAATAGTCGCACACGTTGGTCATGGGTACCTTTCCATTTCGCAAAGCCACGGATCGCATCACTGTTGCTCGCGGGAATGGCCGGCTTTGAGCATTTTTTTGAAACTCCTTGGCCCATGCATTCAGAGAAGAATGGAAAGTTGAATGTCCAACTAATCTTTATAAAGAGTGAGTTCCAGAGTCTACCACCTGCAGATTGATAAAGTTTTCCGACAAATCTATTCAAATCTTTCTGCATCTTGTCTGAAATCAACAAACCCTGGTAATCGATCAAGAGCAACTGTTTCCTTCAATCTGTAATTCCATGCCCCTCATTATTTCCTACACGTCAATCATGTCTCCTCACAATCAGCTCTGCTCTCAGAAAAATAACTCCCGTTTTGCCTAGGCCAGACCACTCAAAACATTCTTATGCAGGAAATTCAGAGTGTAACGTCGCTGTTTGTTTTGGTGAGTGTGTAGTAAGATTTACTTAGAATACTTAACTAGGTTGAGAAAATTATTTACAAAACTAAGGAATGAAACACAATGAACAGAATATAAAATACCCACAGATCTTAGCAATCTAAAGTAGACTTACTTATGCTTTTCAAAAAAATACACAACAGTCCTGATAATTAAACCCCATAAACACACAATACAAATGAAACTGGTTTACAGGTCGATATTAGAGGGGCAGAAGATGAGAGACATTCACATCACTGGCACATTGAAAACCTTCGTGTAATTAGGTGTGGCTGATACTTTGGCAATGGTAAACAAAATATTTAGGCTGTCAAATAAATTTTGAAATTCTTGTGTTCGCTGAGGTTTCTTGCCTGTTTTTAGCAATTCGGTGAGTTGAGCAGTCCCACTTCTAACAGTCAGCACAAACTTTCAGAAAAAGTCACTCAATCCGGTAAACCGTTGTACTGCTGTTTTCGTCAACAATGTATAAAAATACCCCGTAGCTTCCGTTTTCACATCCCGTGGGGCTATTTGTCCGTGTTCAACGACATAGCCCAGGAAGGTGACTTTGGCTTTGGCAGATATACTTTCAGTTAGGTTTACAAATCAGTTTGACTTCCGTATTCGATCAAACAAGCCCGAGAAATTCTGTAAATATTCAATCCATGAGAGACTGAATGTCCCAGACACGCCACACACCAAACTGTTGTGTATCCAGCAATTACCTTGTCCGTTAACCTCAGAAATACCAGTGAATCTTTTTTGCACAAACGGCATTACTTTAAATTTCTGCAGTCCAGTTGGCGTTACAAAATTGCCTTTGATCTTTCCGACAAAGTTTACTGTCAGTAACCTTTGAGGAAGTCCAACTTGGAAATGTAAGTTGCCCTTCCAATCTCTTCCACGTAGTCCTCCAACTACAGATGAGTAGATGCACCAATCTTTCTAACAACATTGACTTTGTGATAGTCCACACATAACTTTTGGGTCTTACCTGACTTTGTCACCATGATGATGGGTGAACTCCATTCATTGAAACTCACTTTGGTTATGCCATCTTGGAACATCCGTGACATCTCCTTATAAACTTGCACCAACTTTATAGGTTTATGCCTGCAAGGATGTTACAAAATCAGAACAGCAACTCCTATATTTACATCATCTACAAATAAGTTATTAATTCCCAGTTTATTTCAGCATGCAAGAGTAATAACTCTTACGATTTTCTTCTGGAAGAGAACTGAATAACTTTACCAATATTAGACAACTTTTGCATTGTCCAATTTTATAGCAGGAACGTCCAATGCAGAATTCGCTAAAATTGGTTCTTCCCAGTGAGTTGTATTCAATAACACATTCTCCCCTTGCGTTCGTTCTCTGCCAAAATAACATTAGCGCATATTCCCATCACACATTCTGTGAGATTCCTCCATGCCAGGATTTCCTATCAAGTAGCTAACCTCACTCGATTTCCTTTTAATTTGATAAGGTCTTCGAAACCTTGCTTTAAAGTTTCACCAATTAATGAAATTTAAATAAATACATTGTTCCCAGTGGCAAAATTCTGATTTTTTTTGTTTCTCATGCACTTCCTGCTTCACCATTTGCTGCGATAATTTTAAGTGCTGTCTCGACAACTCTCCAACATTATTTAGTCCAATTCTAAAATTTGATACATCGTCCAAATGCGTGGTCTCTGTAACCTGACTTATTAATATTTCCTTATTAAATTTTAATGGTCCTCTTTCTTTATGCCCCAAATTGGTCTCAGATGATCTTAGTTTTGTGGATTCTTTCGATATATCTCAGATCGCAAACAGCACTGACGCAACTCCCTTATGGAAATAATCTGGCTACTCCGAACCATAAAACCTCAACATAGTCTTTAATAATTGACGTCGCCTTTCCAGTGCAACATGTGATTCTGAATGGTACACAGTGGATTTGATTCGTTTTAATCCGAAGCTATCTATATACTCCCTGGAAAGTTGGATGTGAAGTTGGACCCTTGATCTAATTGTATCTCTGATAGTAGTTTATATTTTGTTTTTTTTTTAATCGTAATTTTTCCTCAATCCTTTTAGCTGTCATCTTGCAGAATTGAACAGCATTTGGAAATCTCGTCAATACGTCCATTTATGTTAATTAATTCTTATTCCCATCTTTTGTTGAATGGAGGGAACCTACACAATGCATCAAGACAATTAAGACATATTCCTTGAACGCTGCAGCAGGTATTAAAGGTGCAGGCTTTATTTTTTCCCATGGTTTGAAATGTATGACACGTCAGGCAAAATTCAATTACATTCATCTGCAATCCAGGCCAGTAAAAATGTCTTTGTATTTTAGCCTCCGTTTTCCTCACGCCGAAGTGACATCCAATTTTTTGGCACATGTGGCACTCGCAGCACCACTTTTCTGTACCCTACTAGAAAAAAACCATCCTGCTCATTTCTCACATACTTGAATATATGTTGGTCTCCATTTCCTCCTTAACATATCATTTGCTAAGTAATATCACACAGGGATGCATTCACTCTCCTTCCGAATATATGTCTTCTGATCCAAGTGTTTTAATTTTTCATCTTTCTGCTGTAACTCAGCAGCATAGCTGAGCTGAATATGCTTGCATTTTTAACGTTTGTCCCCTGCTGTGTCCAACTTACTTGATATTAAAAACATTGTAATCTTGATGCATTGTGTAGATTCCCTACATTCAATAAAAGATGGGAATAAGTACTAATTAACATAAATGGATGCAATCATTTTTCAGCTTCCTAATCCGTGCCTTTTGATTTCTCCTGCTTTCGATTGTGACTCTGTGATCGCGTAAAGACACAATCTGGGAAAATTCCTTGATCAACGTCCTGCATTGCTAGTCTTGCCTGCAGCTCGACTGGCTTTTCAACTGGAGTATGGAGCAGGCTAACCGGTGATTGAGCTATATCATTTGCAAGCACAAATTCTTTTCTTGGAGCTGAGAGTTTGTCCAGAACTCCCACTACAAACTCCCCACTCTTTTCTGCCGACTCTAGCCTCACTGTACATCACTGAGCAATGTTTCGTCCCACCATGAATTCCTGTACACATAGTTCTTCAGGAGTACATATTTCCCCATCCTTCTGCATCACAGACTGAGACGATCCTGTGTCCCTAAATACTGTTACCTGTCTATTTGCTACTCCTCGCCAAGGTAAATAACCTTTAACTTTGCAGGTATATTTTTCAAGCAGACATGGCACTTCCCCCTTACCAACCTCTGATCGGTTTGTGCACTCTGATGAAGCTTTCCAGCCTCCACTGTGCTTTCTATTACCAAGCCAACAAAACATCCAGGCTTGTTTTGTTTTCCTGCATTTGATTTTACAGTGCTTTCCATAGTTCTCCAATACTGATTTCATGTGGCCTACTTTATTGCAATGAAAACCTCAGATCTTGTTCCCTTCAAGGTTTTCCTATATATCCTGTGATAAGTTATCCTCATGATCTTAACAGAGATTTAACTTTCCCGTTCCACGTGGGGATTTCTCTTTGCCCAATTTCTATCCCTCAGGCGTAAAATGATTCTGGAAGCCCATCCTTGTTTTATGGATCAGTTCATTACAATCAGCCATTTCAGCTGCTCTTTGTCGTTTTAAAAATATGCTCTTCCAGTGCAATCTTATCTTCAGCATTTATCTCCAGCGTTTTAATGTGAATTCCTTTAGTAATTGCCAATTTCTGAAGTTCAATCTCTGTCTCCCTTTCTCTCTGCTCTTCAGCTCTCTCTTCTTCGAATCGTGCCTGAAACTGTTTGAAATCTGGTCTCTTTTCCTTATCTCTCGCGTCTAACTCAAGCTGCTTCATATTCAATTAACATTTAAACATCTCTGCAAATTCTCATGAATTTTCCAGCTGGGTGAAATGCTGAGCTACTGCGTGGAGTGACCTCTCCTTTTCTCACAGAAAGAGGCAAATACAACCCCAGCATTTTTGCTTATTCCAGAAGCCTGGCCTGAATCAGTTTTTTGTAAAAGTGCCAACTTTTCATCGTAAATAGTCAAACAACCCTTTGTACCTAAATGAGACATGCTTTCCCAAGAACTGTCCACGACAATCCAAATCAACAACCGAAATGAAGACGCAGGCACATATCGGTTGCTCTTTTAATCCATCAACTATCTTCCAATTTGTTATGAGCTAGGCTAAATCATTCAAAATGTTATTAAGCAGACAACCCAGATCGTAACATTATATTCTTTTTCGTTAAGTGTACAGTGATAATTACCCAATTAGCTAATTATAAAAATTCACAAAATCACGGATAGAAAAATAAAAAAAATATAGAATACCCACAGAACTTAGTCCTTCCAAAATAGACTGAATTGTGTCGTTCTGAAAGTACACAACATTCCGAAAAAAAGCACCTTAAACACAGTGAAAATGAAACAGAATCTTACGGTTAAAAATTAGAACGGCAGAAGGAGAGAAGTTATTAATTAGTGCACCACTGCTGCTGAAGGATCTAAAAACTGGAATTCAGCATTCCAGATTGACCACTCTTTTACGATTATACAGTTCATTTCTAAAACATAGAGTCATTGGCCACAAGCCTCAGCTGTTGATGGAGAAAAAAAAAGGCCTCACAGTGAAGAATTACATCACTATAACACTTCATCTGATTCAGAGCCTGAACTGATTTACAATGCCTTTGATAAAAAACAACGTCAAGACACATAATCCTTGAGGAAAAGTACAGCTCGTTGTTTTTTTTAAAAGAGAGCATCTTTGTGACAGCGCAGTCTGTCCAAACCATCTTCATAGCTGAAATTCTACGAACAGACAATGTCCTGGAAAATCTGGTCTGCACAGTTTCCAGTGCTATCACATCCCTGCCATAATGATAATTGCAGAAAGACACTCAATACTCCATCTAGAACCGATTGAGCAAATGAAATTAACAACTTAGAAATCCACAGAAACTGCACTTTTTCAATGATGTGACTTTTGCACAAAACTGCGCCGTGGAGAAAGTGAGAACTGCAGGTGCCAGAACTCAGAGTCGACAGTGTGGCTATGGAAAACACAGTTGCTCAGACAGCATGCGAGGAGCGGGAGAATTGCAGTTTCGGACATAAACACCTCATCAAGAATGAGGTTTGTGGCCGTGGGGACGGAGAGATAAATGGGTGGTTTGGGAATTTGGGGGCGTGATAGCTGAGAAAGTGATGAGCAGATAAAGGTGGAAAATAAGATGCGAGTTCTGACAGGAGGTGGAGCGGGTAGGTTGTAAATGTGATGTGCAGGACATAAGGGCAATGCTGAGTTGGAGTCATGAAACTAGAATAATGTGAGCGAAGGGTGATTGAGGAAACTGGTGATCCCATGTGGCATCAAGGTCCCAAGTGGAAGATGAGGCCTTCTTTTTTCAGGCGTCAGGTGTTTAGAGAATGTCAACGAGGGAGGCGCAGGACCTGCATGTGCTTGGCAGATTGGGAGGTAGAGAATGATTTGCATCAGTGATGAGCTTCCAACTGCATATCCAAACTATCATTACGAACATGTTGTTACATCTCAAGAACAGTATCTGACACTACCCCCATCGAAGTAGAAGGCGAGGATTGCAGATGCGAGAGATTGTAGTCAGGAAGGATAGCGCTAGAAAGCACAGTGGTTAGGCAACATCTGAGGACCAGGAATGTCAATGCTTCGAACATAACTAGCGAAGAACTTATGCTCGAAAAACGATTTTCCTACTCCATGGATGCTGCCTTACTAGGGGTACTTTTCAAGATCCACGCTTTTAACTCGACACCACCACCACTCAACTGCTTTAGAAATTTAAGATGCACCTGTTGCCACTCATTTGTTTCTTCTGCCGCATGCGAGGAAAACTGCAACATTCTTTTCCCCATAAATATCAGGTCATTCAGATCACTAAAGAACAGAAAACTGCAGAGGCTGATTAACTGAGGGAAAAAAAATTGTAGAATTCTGCATTCTCTCAGTGCAACTGAATATTTGAATATAAAGTTGGTAAAGGAAAAGAGAAATCTGCAGTTTGATAACTGCTACATTCTGTTACTCAAAGGAAAAACGAGTTTCATGAACCGGAATGTTTCGATCAGGTAATGCATGCTCACCCTGTCAGGTTCTAAGAGGAAAGGTGGAATAGATATTGGCTTCGCCATTGCTGAACAGATGAAAAATATTAATTTGACTTCCAAAACAGTTGATGCTCCTGCAGAAAAGTCAATGTGACTCATATCCCAGCACAGCCATTTCGGTGTGTATTTCAGAGTCCTGCAATATCACATTTAATTTAAAAGATCTTTATTGATTGTTCCTTATAAATACGGCATTCTCCATTTCAGAGTTCATTGGACAATATTTTACCCACTCACTTATTCAACGGTACATCACTCAATTTTAATACCCCTAATGTTCTATTCACGACTTATCTACCAAAATGCTTTCACGAAGAAAATGCTTATTTTAAAACCAAAGACTGAGCTTAACCAATGCCTGTTGGAAATCAACCATCATTCTGTCACTCTCTATCCGTTGTTTAGTGTGACTCAGTGCCTGTCACCTAAAACCTGTGCCCTCTAGTTTTGAACTTCAACATATTGCGCAAACGATTTAGGCCAGTTGTCGATCCATGCCCCTCATGATTTCATAAACGATGAGAACGTGACACACTGGCTGGAACATTCCAGCGAAAAAGCCCCTGCTGACCCCATCTCCATGCTTATCTGAAGCTCTCGGCTCCCCGCAACATCCCTGTAAATCATGTGTGCACAGTTTCAATTTTCACAAAATCCTTCCTGTAGAAGTTGACCATAATTGTAAACAGTATTCTAAATGTGATCTCACCAATGCTCCATATCGCCACAACATGACATTCCAAGTTGGATAATCGACTTTCTGACTAATAACGAAAAGCGTGCCAAGTGCTTTCTTCACCACATTGTCTCCTTGTGGCACCACTTTATCTGCTTTTATAACTTTTTCCTTGACTGATAAAGTTGTGATTGTCACTATGTTCTGCTGCCTTCACGGATATGTTGACCAACATGCAAAGTCTCTCTGTTCCCGTGGGTTTCCTCGTGTCCTGTCAATCATTGTGTAATCAGTTGATGTGTTACTTCCAATGTGCATCACCTCATGTTTTTCATGGTTAGTTTCAACGTCGCCTCTCTGAATGTGACATTTGATAAATCCATTTCTGTGCTCCTACTTCCTAAAAGGATCTTCCTCACTATTAGCCACTTTGCTAATATTCGTATCATCGACAACTCTGCTTATCATTTCCTCCTAACTTGTTCTACATTCTTTACACACATTCACAAACGACATGGGACCCAGCATTCATCCTTGTGTTACATCATTGAATACCAGTTCCAGTCACAAGAAACAGCCTTCTATCACCATCCTGTGTCTCTTACCACCACCAATTTAAGTTTGTATCCAACTTGCAGGGGACCCTAAATCCCTTTTCACTTGTATCCTCCTACCAATCATCAGAGTGGTGTCGTGTTGAAGGCTATGTTGGAATCCACACAAATAACATCAACTTCACTACCCTCGTTCAAAAAAACCTGATCACTTGCCAATAAATTGTATTAATCCAATCTGTTAGGTATGACATTCTGTAACAAAACCGTGATGACTCTCCCTGATGAAACCTTGCCTGGTGAAGTGGCAGTTAACTCTTTCCTTCAAGGTTTGCACCAAAAGGTTCCCTTCAATTGATGTGAGACTCACTGCTGTGTGATTCTCTGGTTTATCTCTCCCAATCTTGCGTTAGTCCAGTCCACTACAAACCCAAAGATGAAAGTAAACCATTGCTCAGAACACCTGCAATTTCCTCCCTTGTCACAGAGAGGAACATAAGATACAAGTTTATCCTGAATTGGGAATATGCCCACTTCAATCTGGAAAACCGCGAACACTTCCTCAGTCCCTATGTCAAACTGCTTAAGAACCTTTCCATCCCTCCTCCTGCATTCTGCCCGTATATCTTGCCACAAGAGGACTGTTTGCTCACTGAACAAGTAAAGTGATTCAGTCAGTTATTCCATTTGCAGACACGACTGTACTGTAACTCTGGAGGATGATCATTCAGATATTTTAGCTTGAAAACGCTGTATTCAGCATTCGTGGTTATAAAATATTTTGCTTTGATAGCCACAGGCTATTACAGTGAGAAATGGTTTGAAATTTCTCCAACTGAAAAACATTTACTTAATTCCAACTCCTGTGCAGATTGCTATCTGTTCACATCTGATATGACGGACATGTTGCTCTCTTGTTGTTTATCATATCCAGAACAGAGCGGCGGCACAAATCCCAAACACATGATTTCTATTTTCATTGACCTACGAAGTCGATGCCAGTGGCAAACATTGTAATGGGATTCATCAACAAGAGAAACTTTCAGGATGAAAACAGTTCTGTCTTCTGCGCAGGGGGTCATTGCAGAAGCACAGTATCCAGCCTCCTCAGGGGAAAGACGAGAAGATGCTGAAAAGAGAAATCGAAGTTAACATTTTTGGTCCAGTGACCCCGTCCTTGGCACTGATGATTTCCAGGAAAACTTCGGTCGATATGCAGCAGATATGTGGGGGTGCAGTAATTAGGAGGAAACGAGATGTCGGGATAGAGTCGAAAGAGAGAGACGGGCAGTTGGGCATAGGAATTGATAATGATCTGTTTGGAGCATTAACAACTGCTCACAGAGACTGTTTATGACTAACCAAAGGTAGTGTGTGACTAGGCCTGGTGAGTGCGTCGGGGGCCAACACATGGGAAACTTCAGGCCTCTAAAATGACTGAAATTGATCTGGAGGGTCGTGGGGTCCTCAAGCAGAAAATGGTCTGCTGTTATTCAGCATGCACTAAGCTATGGTGCAACACTGCAGTAAGACTGAGATAAAGACGTTCGCTACGGAACATGGTTCTGTGCTAAAGGAGCAGTGAACTGAAAGCTCAGGGACACTTTTGGCGATAGAACTTGGCATTCTGCAAAACACTTCGTTTCCTAAGGTAGTGGCGACCACAATATGAGCTGTAGACTAGATTGTGCGAAGTGTAGGGAAAGTATTGCTTCACCTGGAAGGTGTATTTGAGCACTTGTATGCTAAGCATGGAGGTCAGAAATGGACAAGGGAGGAGAAGCAAGAAGCAAGGATACCGTGGAAGATATTATTGTAGATGTTTTTTAATCAATGAGTAAGAATTCGACCATAAAGATACTATACCTGAATGCTCGTACTTTTTGGAAGAAGGTTGGAGATATAACGGCATAAATCATCACAAATGAATACGATTTAATACACGTTGCAGAGACATGGAGACAGCATAGTCAAGACTGGGAGGTATATAATCACTGGTATGAGACAATTTGGAAGGACAGAAAGGATGGTAAGGAAGGTGGTGTAACTCAAACATTGAAGGACAACCTCAGACCGATGCAAACAGATGATTTAGTTTCTATGGAGAATGAGTTTGAATCAATTTGGGAAGAAATTAGAATTTCTAAGAAGAAAATGTCACTGTTTGTCTGAGTCTATCCGACTCCAAATTTTAAGATGACATTGGGGAGGGCAGCAGTGAACAAAGACGTAAATAACAAATGAAAAATTGAATGGCAATTATCATGTGGAATTTAATCAACATGTTGATCGGTCGAAGCAGCTCAGTCAGGGTTGCCTTGATGGGGATAGTGTTGAGTGTATCTGCGATCGATTCCTTAAATAATGTGTAATCGAACAGGCCAACAAGGGGAGAGGTTAATTAGATTTAGTGCTGGGTAATGAACTCGACAAGATGTTAGATTTGGCAATAGGTGAGCACTTGGGTGATAGTTACCAAAATTCAGTTATGTTTATTTTAGATTTTCATAGGGATAGGTATACATCGGAGTGCAAGTGCTATTGCTGGGGGAAAGAAAATTGCAATGCGATTAGATAAGATTACGCATTCAGAGGTTGGCAAAGAAACGGCACGGAATGGGCAGAATGGAAATGTGGAGTTTATTCAGGAGGATTTTCTGTGTGTCTTTGATAAGTATGTACCTGTCAGAGGGGGAGGAAATTGTCAAGCGCAGGAGTCAAGATTACTGAGGAAGTTGAATCTCTTGTTGAGAAGGCTTGTGTTCCCATGAGACGTGAATGCTCAGTTAAGGAGATTGAGAGTTACAAGTTAAATAGGAAAAAACCTGAAGAGAGACTGAAGACGAGCCAGGAGGGGACAGAGAATTTGTTGACAGATAGATTCAGGGAAAATCCGAAAGCTTTCCATCGATATGTGAGGGCTAAATGAATGAATAGAATAAAATATGGCCAATGAAGGACAGTCGTGATAAGTAGTGCGTGGAGTCAGAAGCGATGGGGGAAGCGCGAAAGCAATGTCTTTAGTCAGGATTCGCACTGGGAAAACAAAATGTTGTCTAGGATAATACTGAGAAACTGGCTACCAGACGAAATAGGATTGAAGTTCCCAAAGACAAGGCGTCATAAGCTCTGAAAATGTGAACATATCTAAATTCCCCTGGGCCAGATCGTATTTATCCTAGGACTTTCTGGGAAGCTAAGAATCAGATTTATGATTCTTCCACTTTGATATTAATGTTGTTATTGTCAAAGTTAGAGTACCAGAACACTACAGGATAGTAAAAATTGCTCTCTCATTCAAAAAAAGGGAGTAAAGAAAACCCTGGAAATTATAGACCATTGACCCTTCCCTCGGTTGTGGGTAAAGTGTTGGAAAAGTTCCATGAGATAAGATTTGTAATCATCTCGATTGGCATAAATTTATGAGGGCAAGTCAAGCCGGTTTTGTGAATGGGTGGACGACACCTACAAACATTATCGAGCTCTGTGAATTGGTAATTGAACTGCAGGTCAATTTGCTCACTGAATTGGAAAGTTCATTTCCAGACGTTTCGTCACCCTACTCGGTAACAATTTCAGTGGGTCTCCAGGCGAAGCACTGTTCATGATTCCTGCTTTCTCTTGATATGTTTGGTTTTCTTTGGGGTGGTGATGTCATTTCCGATGGTGATGTCACATCCAGTTCTTTTTTTTCAAGGGGTAGTTGATGGCGTTGAACTCGAAGTGTTTGTTGATGGAGTTCTGGTTGGAATGCCGTGCTTCGATTAAATCTCCTGCATGTAGGTGTTTGGCTTGTCCTCGGATGGATGTGTTGCCTCAGGCGAATGCAATGTTTATTCGAATGCAATATTTGTCAAGTTCTTGCATGACATTTTGGAAATGACATCAGTTTTTGCATATGGACAAATAGGCAGAAAACGAGCCACCAGGATACATGAACACCAACTAGCCACAATACGGCGTGACCCTCTCTCACTGGTATCTTACACACAGATCAGGAAAGACACTACTTTGACTTGGACAACGCATCCATCCGAACACAAGTGAAACAGAGACACACACGATTATTACGAGAAGCATGGAATTCCAACTAGAAATCCATCAAAATCACATCGATTTAGACTTCATCTACAACTCGCTGAAAAACAGAACAGGAAATTATATCACTACAGGAAATGACATCACCAACCCAAAGAACCGCAAGCATATAAATAGAAAGCAGAATTCATGAACAGTCCGTCACCCGTAGGCACACTGAATATATTAAGCAGGAGGGTTACGAAACGTCGGAAATTAGCCTTCCAGCTCAGTGAGCAAATCTTCATCTGTGAAGCTAAAACTGAGCTACAACTCTTGTCAAAACTTGCCAGGTCACGAAACAGATGTATGAGGATAAAGCTGTTTTGTAATGCACGTTTGGGTTTCAGTTAGCCGTTTGATAAATTTCGCCACGGCAGGTGACTCACAAGATACTGAGGCATTGGGAATGAGGGGGATGTCGTGCTTTGTATCAGAAATTAGCCAGCTGAAAGAAGGACAGAGGGTGTTACTTGATGGGAAAACGTTCATTCTGGAATTCTGTTGCTTGTGGTGTACTGCAACGATCTGTTTTGGGTTCACTGCTTTTTGTCATTTTTTTGTAAACGAGCTGGATGGGGACGGAGAAGGATGGGTTAGTAAATTTGCGGACGACACTACGTTCGGGAAAGTTGTACACAGTGCTGAAAGATATTGTAGATAACACAGTGACACAGGTATTGCAGCAGAGTTGGGCTGAGAGTTGGCAAATGGAATTTAATGCAGAAAAGTGTGAGAAAGAACATGGCATATAAAAATATCACAGAATATAAAGATTGATAGCAGAAGTTTCTAGTAAAATATAAATGAAAAAGAGGAGGCAAAAGTAAACGTTGACCCTCTCGTGGATGGAAGGGAATTTACTTATTGGGATATGCGGAAATAGCAGTGACATTGATCAGGCATTTGGTCGGTCTTCACAGTGGAGTGATTTAATAACATGCCTGTAATTGAAAAGAAATGATGTTTGGTGGACGACATGGGAACAGTCATTATA